>NC_041390.1:310658668-310751886 GCF_002162155.2 Triticum dicoccoides | reverse complement strand
CTATGCCCGCGCCACCCCCGGAGCCAGGCTCGCCACGGGCCCCCTACGTCCGCCTCGCGCCCCCTCGGAGCCAGGCCCGCCGCCGCTGCCCTAACCGCGGCCGTCCACCACCACCCCCTTCCACCGGAGCCAAGGTGAGCATTTTTTTTGTTTTTTTCTACTGTTTTTCTTTGTTGTTTAAGTTTAATTAGGTCATTGATAGGTTTAGGTTAGTGGTTGGTTTAGGTTAGTGCTAGATTCAGGTTTAGATAATTAGAAGAAGAAGAAAGTTGAAAAAAAGAAGAAGAAGTAGAAGAAGAGGAAAAAGGAAAAAAAGGAAGAAGAATAAGAAGAAAGTTGAAAAACAGAACAAGAAAGGAAGAAGGAGAAGAGGAGGAGGAGGAAGGAGAAGAAAGAAAAAGGAGAACAAGAAAAGAAGAGATGTGGAGAAGAAGAAGATGGAAAGGAAAAGGAAGAATGCATCATTGTTTAATTGTAGAGGATGATGATCGAAAAGTTGACCTTTCTTAGGAGTAGCATATTCAAATAAGTAACCCTTCATGTCTTCAAATAAAATAACAGAACAACATAACTCAGAACGGTAATATAACCAAGAATGCATCTTCGAGGACGAGAGCTTTTTTCAAGTGTTTATTTGCTTCTTCCTCATAAGCAACGAGACAGCTCTGAGGACAGAACATCATTTTCGTAGGATGTAACAATCATTAGTCTTCGAGAAGAATGATATTAAATAACATAGTGGCCTGTGATATATTTTCATAGCGAAAATGCATTTGGCACTAGTCCTCTCTTAACAACATCATGGGTGGGAAGCGGGAACTTCAGAAGTGCATTGGTGTAGTTGATTATCTTCTGCTCAAAATTTATGCTGCTATAATGTTGTATGATAATGTTGTAAGGGTACTAATTGGTCTCTTTTACTGCTTATCAGAGATGGGGGGAAGCAGCCACCGCCGCTCTGCCTCACCGGAGTATGAGTTGGATGCTTTCGAGTTCTTCAGTATCATACTTGGGACTTCAGTATCAGCCATGAGGCAGGTATATAAAACGGGAGATCTCCCCTTCACCCATCTCATTATGATAACTCTGTTGTTTGCTACATCACTCCTTGTCCCAAATTGCAGAGGCTGCCTGACACTTTTATGAACATGCTGGGTGAAGATCCGCCAGATAATGTGAAGCTCCGACAGGCTGGCATCGGGGTTCACAGGCTATGGGACATGGAGTTGGTGATCGAGGAGGGCCACATGTACCTGTGCCGTGGCTGGGAGAAGTTCTACAGTGCCTACGACCTGCGAACCGGGTACTTTCTTCTCTTCAGGTACGACGATGACGCCACAATGCTCATCGTGAAGGTTTTCAACGCGACTATGTATCGCATGCGCTACGCTGACGATGAAGATGCCAGTGCGTTCTGCCTCTTCTTATTCCTCTACATCTGGCTTTGTCTCACATCGATTGTTAACGGTCATTATTGCATTTGGACAGGCAATGGGAGCAGCAGCAGCGACACTGGCTACAACCAAAGCAGCAGTGATTATGGCTGTAGCAAAAGCAACAGCCATTCTGGCTTTAGCGAAAGCAGCAGCGATTCTGGCAGCAGCAAAGACAACAAGAAGGATGATCCGGACTGGAGTGGGGGAGAAGAGGAGCAGAGTGGGGATGAGGAGCTGCAGGATGACGATGGGCATCAGGCTGAGGATGACCTAGCGCTGGTGGTGGCTGACCAAGGGCAAGAGATGGTGCTGGCTGACCATGGGCAAGAGATGGTGGTGGTTGACCATGGGCAAGAGATGGTGGTGGCTGACCATGGGCAAGAGATCGTGGTGGCTGAGGATGACCTTGCGATGGTCGTGCCCGTCCTGCCTGAAGGTGGCCTCGCGATGGTGGTGGTGCCTGACAATGACCACACACCGGTGGTGGCGCCGGCTATCCCATAGCTGGGTGACATGACCACGCCAATTGTGGTAGAAGACTACATCCCACAGCTGCCTCCACCGCCTCGCCGCTCTTGGCGCATCAGGCTGAGGAAGGAGAAGGAGAAGAACAATGAGAACTGAACTATGTCAGGTATGTCAGATCTCCAAAATGATATATATATATATATACTTAGTAACCTATGTTATCTCTAATATGCTTAGTTTCCTATAGGTTAGCTCCAAAATTACTTATGTTAGCACAAAATGATCAAGTTTACAAATAAGCTTATAGTCTTCTTCTTTTCCAAAATGACAAATGTTAGCTTCATTTTACCTAAGTTGGCTCTAATATGCTAACTTAGAGCTTATATGCTTAGTTTCCTATAGGTTAGCTCCAAAATAACTTATGTTAGCACAAAATGATCAAGTTTACATAATAAGCTTATAGTCTTCTTCTTATTCTTCTTCTGTTGCAAAATGACAAAGGTTAGCTTCATTTTACCTAAGTTGGCTCTAATATGCTAACTTAGATCTTATATGCTTAGTTTCCTATAGGTTAGCTCCAAAATTACTTATGTTAGCACAAAATGATCAAGTTTACATAATAAGCTTATAGTCTTCTTCTTATTCTTCTTATTCTTCTTCTTTTCCAAAATGACATAGGTTAGCTTCATTTTACCTAAGTTGGCTCTAATATGCTAACTTAGAGAGCTTATATGCTTAGTTTCCTATAGGTTAGCTCCAAAATTACTTATGTTAGCACAAAATGACCAAGTTTACATAATAGGCTTATAATCTTCTTCTTCTTCTTCTTATTCTTCTTCTAGTGTTCTTCATCTTCTAGTATTCTTCTAGTTTTCTTCTTCTTCTTCTCTTCTTCTTCTTCTTCTTCTTCTTCTTCTAACTTCTTGTTTATCATTTTGCAGATTTGATTTAATTCACGGAAGCTTGCATGGATGGAGTGCTTCTTTTCCATTTGTGTTTTTATTTTGTATCAATGTGAAACTTTTATGAATTGATGGATAACGGTGTTGGATGAACAGTGTGAAACTTTTGTAATATGTAACGATGGAACTATGTGTTGTCTATGTATGTATATATGATGAAACTTGTGTGTTGGATATTATTGTTATATGGATGCTTGTTGTATATATATGTGTTGGATATCTCATATGTGAAATAGTGACCTGAGATTAAGAAAAAACGATTTTTTTAAATGTTACTAATGGCGCACTTCCATGAGGTGCGCCATTAGTATACCCTAATGGCGTGGTGCTAGTGGCGCACCTATAGTGCGCCATTAGTAGGCAAAACAGGTGTGCCACTAGTAGGCCTTTTCCTAGTAGTGATGCTCGGTTTACCCGTTGCGTGTGCTTCTCCTAACTTTCCTTCACAAATCCTAGTGAATTGTGCTATCTAATTTTAACATGCAATCTGTTGCTCTAGTGTATATGTTCTATATGTCATGAAGTGTGGTGCTCACTTATTAACTGTTTTGTTAATTAGTTGTCGTCTTCAGTTAACTGTTTGGTTCAACTCTGCAAATGTGATGTTCAATTCTTCGGGCTGCAATTTTGTATTGTCTTCCATGTGAGAAATAAATTGAATTTATATTTACAAAATACATGAGAAACTAATACAATTGCTATATTTCCAAGTTGTCAAGCGTGCTTGGTTTGGTTATACATTGTGCAATGTGGTGCTTAGTTAACGTTTGGTTCATTCGTGTTGTGGTGTTTAGTTAACTGTTTGGTTCAATTCTGTAATGCGATGTTCAATAGTTGTGGGTGCATTTTGTAATGGTATACCATGTGAGGAATAAATTGAATTTGGCTATAGTAAATACATGAGAAACAAATACAATTGCTACAATTGGCTGTAGTTAACTTTTTGGTTAACTGTCTGATCTTCTATTAGGAGTATGTTATATTGTGCAATGTGGTGCTTAGTTAATGTCGGTTCATTTGTTGTGGTGTTGATTTAACTGCTTGGTTCAATTCTGCAATGCGATGTCCAATTGTCATGGGTAGAATTTTGTATTGTTGTGCATGTGAGGAATAAATTAAATTTGGCTGGACTTAATAAATGAGAAACATATACAAGTGCTATATTTCCTAGTTCTTAATCATGCTTGGTTTGGATAAATGGGTTTTCCGTGTGGCTTGAATTAATCTGATGAATCTGCAATGTGCTTATTTTTCATAAACATTTTTTACTGATAGCATGCAAACCCTTACTTAACCTGGTGACTAACTACCTTATATGTGTTGCAGGGAAATATTGGGAAGCACTGAGGTTTACAATCGAGGTTAGCACGTGCATGGTGAGGGAGTCATGGACTAAGGGGTCCTCGGGCGTCCGGCCTGTTAGCCATGGGCCGGACTGATGGGCTGTGAAGATACAAAGACCGAACACTGCACCCGTGTCCAGATGGGACTCTCCTTGGCATGGAAGGCAAGCTTGGCGATCAAATGGTAGATTCCTTTCGTTGTAACCAACCCTGTGTAACCCTAGATCCTCCCGGTGTCTATATAAACCGGAGGACTTAGTTCGGTTGGGGACAATCATTACCATAGTCATGCAGGCTAGGCTTTTAGGGTTTATCCATCTCGATCTCGTGGTAGATAAACTCTTGTAATACTCATATTCATCAAGATCAATCAAGCAGGAAGTAGGGTATTACCTCCATAGAGAGGGCCCGAACCTAGGTAAACACCGTGTCCCCTGCCTCCTATTACCATCGACCTTAGACGCACAGTTCGGGACCCCCTACCCGAGATCCGCTGGTTTTGACACCGACATTGGTGCTTTCATTGAGAGTTCCACTATGCCGTCCTCAAAAGGTTTGATGGCTCCTTCAATCATCTACAATGATGCTGTCCAATGGGAGGTTTTCCGCCCTAGACAGATCTTCGTGTTCGGCGGCTTCGCACTGCGGCCCAACTCGCTTGGCCATCTGGAGCAGATCGACAGCTACGCCCCTGGCCGTCAGGTCAAATTAGGGAGCTTGAACTACGTCGCGAATATCCGCAGAGACTTGATCTTATACGGATTTGATACCACGGCAATCACTCCCCGTCACCTCGATGAAGATGACTTAGATCTGTCATCGGGCCATACCCAGGGAATTGCACCTGTAACCGCTCTGGCCTTAGATCCGTAGCAGGTCACGCCATCCGAGGACAGGAAGCTTAACCCCTCCACGGAAGCCGCAGACTCCATGGCGTTGGAGCCGCACATATACCTAACCTCTGGTAATGCCTGTGTCACTAGAACCTCGGGCTTGTTTCTGGTTAAAAGTTCTGAACTATGTGCGTCCGCGCATGTCGAGCATGATCGGTTATCGATCGCCGAATTCAGCGCCGCAGACATCTTCCAGCACTCACCCTTGGGCGATGTGCTGAATTCATTGAAAAATATATCCTTAGTGGGGGATTCACAGCCGAACTATATCCAGTTCGAACTAGAAGCTGATGACAGGGAATTTCGTTCCCCACCCGCCACCCACCTTATAGCCAATGTCGAAAACTTAACAGAAATGTTTGAGTATCGCTCCGAAGACATCAATGGTATGGACGACGATGCAGACGAGGAGCATGGCCCAAACCCGCTGTTTACCGGACGCTGGACAGCCACTTCTTCGTACGACGTATATATGGTGGATACGCCTAAAGAATCTAACGACGACGACAATGAAGATCCAGTCGAGGACAAACCTCCTGGGACACAGCCTAAGCGCTGATGTCAGCAGCGCCGCTCTAAGTCACGTCATGCAAAAGATAGCAATACCGGCACAGGAGAAGATAATACTCCTGACGGTGCCGACAATAATGAAGACCTTGTTGAAGCAACTCCCAAACAAGAAGAACGGGAAGATGGGAAAGTTAGCCCCGACGAACAGGCCATCAACAAAGACTCGGAAGATAGTAATTATCTTCCGCTCTCCGAGGATGAGGTGAGCCTCGGCAATGAGGATTTCATCATGCCTGAAGAACCTCTCGAGCAGTAGCGCTTCAAGCGCCAGCTAATAGCCACCACAAGAAGCCTGAAAAGAAGCACCAGCAACTTCAAGTTGATCAAGACCTGTTAAATGATATATGGACTGACGTCTTGACAGCCGAAGAATACGGCCTTAAGCGCCCAGCCAAAAGTTACTCGAAGTGCAAATTGCTACCTCAGTTCGATGATGAGGCGTTGGAGCCCATACCATCATCATGCAATGAGGCTGACCGACTACCACATGGTCGGGATAAAGCGGCAACTCAAGCCGAACACCAGCCCGCCCCGCCTCTTTATAAAGGCAAATATAAAAGGGACAATTACATTTCTGCCCCTAACTGGAACCCACTACTCAAATTTTACCCTAATTTCAATGTGTGCTCAAATTTGCCCCTCTGCCGTTAGTTGCCCTTATAGAAATGCCCTTCTGCGCCGTTACCATCCGGTCAAACAACTTTGACCATCTCGAAAAAAATAGTAAAAAAATCAAAAAACTCTGAAATTTTGTGGAATTGAAGCTACTCATGTGCGCAAGGTGAGTGCAAATTTTCGTGCTATTTAGACATACCAGGAGCTCGTGGCAAAGGAAAACAATAAATCTGTACATCTTTGAATAGTAAATTCAAAAAAATAGCAAGAAAATTCAAAAACATATGAAATTTTTTGGCATCAAAGATGCTCGGGGGCACAAGGCATGTGCAAGATTTTGTTATCAAATGACATGCGAGGAGCTCTCGCAAAAAAACAAAAATAGTGTATTTTTTACAAGTTTTTTCTGAGACAAATTTTGTTTTTTCTCCACGAGCTCCTACAATGTCCAAACACAAAAAAAATTGCACACACCTAAGCATCTTGGATGCCAAAAGTATTCATATTTTTTGATTTTTTTGATATTTTTTTTGAATTTAAGGTTCACACGCGTACATATTTACTATTTTCCTTCGCCACGAGCTCCTAGAATGTCTAAACAACATGAAAATTTGCACGCACCTTGCGAACCTGAGTACCTTCGATCCCACAAAATTTCAGATTATTTTGACTTTTTTTGCTATTTTTTTGAGATGGTCAAAGCTGTTTGACCAGACGGTAATGGCGCAGAAGGGCATTTCTATAAGGGCAACTAACGAGAGAGGGGCAAATTTGAGCACACATTGAAATTAGGGGCAAATTTGAGTAGTGGGTTCCAGTTAGGGGCAGAAATGGAATTGTCCCAATATAAAACAGCTCGTGGTCACACATATGACCTCCGGCAGGACCTGAACAATAGAGCAGGGCATACCAGATCAATCTATGGATCACGAGGACGTCCCTCGGCACATGTCGACGGCTATCTATTCGGATGTGACAAGCCTAGTTAGGCACGGGCTGAACACCGCAGATGGAATCCATCGGAGCTAGGTCACGACGTGACCCGATATAGAGGCGCCGCGCACCCTCTTTGCTTCACTTACAAAGTAATGGATCACGAATTCCTAGAAGGGTTTAAACTCGTAAATATCGAATCATACGATGGAACAACTGACCCAGCGGTGTGGATCAAGGACTTTATTCTCCACATTCATATGGCTTGTGGAGATGACCTCCACGCCATCAAATACCTCCCTTTAAAACTCAAAGGGCCAGCTAGGCACTGGCTAAACAATCTGCCTAAAAATTCTATTGGCCGCTGGGAGGACTTGGAGGAGGCTTTCCTTGACAACTTCCAAGGTACATATGTCTGGCCACCAGATGCCGATGACTTAAGTCACATTGTCCAGCAACCCGGAGAGTCGGTCAGGAAGCTCTGGACTAGGTTCTTAGTTAAAAAGAACCAAATCCTCGACTGTCTGGACACGGAAGCCCTAGCGGCCTTCAAGCACAGCGTCCGAGATGAGTGGCTCGCTCGCCACCTCGGTCAAGAAAAACCAAAATCCATGCCAGCCCTTACAGCTCTGATGACCCATTTTTGCGCGGGAGAAGACAGCTGGCTCGCTCGTAGAAGCAACAGCGCCAGCGATCCAGGCACTTCCGAAGTCCGGGACAGCAATGGCAAACCACAACACAGCAAATACAGACGCCACAATGATAACAAAATAACGCATGACACAACGGTTAACGCCGGATTCAGCGGCCCCAAATCCGGTCGACGAAAGAAGCCATTTAAGGCAAACAGAGATGGACCATCCAATTTGGACAAGATATTGGACCGGCCGTGTCAGATTCATGGCCACCCCAACAAACCAGCTAATCATACCAACATAAGCTGTTTGGTCTTCAAGCAGGCCGGCAAGCTCAATGCCGAACACAAGGGGAGGAGGCCGCCAGGTGATAGCGATGACGAAGAGGCTTACCAACCAAATTCCGGGGGGTAGAAGCAATTTCCCCCCGAACTGAAAACAGTGAACATGGTATATGTGACACACAACTCTACAGGGGAGCTAGAGAGAGACTCCCTCCGGACTGAGGATCACACTACGGTGACCTCAGCTGAAGTACAAAGCGGTCTCATTAAACCGCATACCTTGTTGGCCGTTAAGCCACCGGTCTCCATTCAACAGGATCGACCAAGTTTGGAGCAGGACTAGCAGTTCGGCTTCTGCCGTCCGCCTCATATACCTGCGAAATATGTATCGCGCATACATAACTATGCACTTAAAATAGAAGGGCATCGACGGAAGCACAACACAGACGGGTCTACAAGTACTCCCATAAACTACTTCCTTTTTTCCTTTCTTATATTACTCTTTCTTTTTCCATCATCCTGCACCACAGGTAGCGCAAAGGCTGGTCATCTCATGGACTGTATCAAAGTCTGAGTTCATAAATTCACCCAAAGGCTACTCCTGTTAAGGAGCCCCTTCACGGACGAAAGGCGGCGCAGATGTGCGACAGGAGGTCCAAAATAACTTTTTGTAGACCGCACTCACTATTTTTCGAGCCTGTAAAGTCCCTGTTTCCTCAGCCGCCGACCCCTGGCATGTCAAATAGCCGGGGTTGTGGTGTTATTATCTATAAAATGACAATTGGCATGTCAGTTAGGTTCTAGTGAACATACACTACTAGGGAAAAGCCTAGCAGTAGCGCTGGTTTTTGGCCTATCAGTAGCGCGGGTAAGCGCGCTACTGATAAGGCGCTACAGCTAATGCTTAGCAGTAGTGCCTACTGGCACTCACTACTGCTATATCTACTTAGTAGTAGCGCTTTCCAAGTCAATCGCTACTGCTAATTATTAGTAGCGCTTTCAAAAACAACCGCTACTACTATTATTCCCTCTTCCATTTCTTTTGAATTTTAGGTCGTATTCATATACCTGTTTACAATTTTTCATACAGTAGCAATTTAGAGATTGTTTTTACATCGTAATGAGTTATTAAATCACTAGCTGAAAGAACCTTGGATTAGTTTCAAGTGTATGGATCCAAAGTAACCAATGGTCACTTTGGATCTATCCATTTGAAACTAATAGGCGGTTCTTTCACCCAATGACATAATAACTTCTCATCATCATAATATCATTAACAACTTATCATCATAATATATCATTGCCATATAACTCCTCATAATCATCATTTTTGTCCATGATGGGACATCATATAACAACTTTGTCACTAGTTATAATAACAACTCGTCCTCATCATCATCATCATAGTACTCATAGTCACTACTCCTACTCAGCATCACCATCAAGTCTAAGACATTGTAGTCATATATAATCAACACTAACTAATTGTTCTTAATACTAAGGACCTACTCCTCTCTCCTAGATAAAATACCATAAAACAGATAAACCGGTCCTTCACCATAATGAAGAATGGACATAAACCTATCTCCAACTTGTGGCTTGCGCACATTCATTTTGTCTCCAATTATTTGCATGTGCGCATTCATAACTTTGCTGCATTCTTTGATTTTGAGCCTTCCATCGTTTGAAGAAATCGAGTATGCAGTATGGTAAGCCTCCGAAGGAGTTGGTCGTAAGCTAACCATATGCATATCTCCTTCGGTAAATAGCATGTCAGGCACAACCTGCTTCGGGAGCCTCTGTTCAAAAACGAAATAGTAACATATATAGTTAGCAATGGTTTACTTAAGAATAATGTATGCAATGAAGTTACCATCATTAACAAAATCTTACCAAGTTTTTAGCAATGATGTTATCGTCAAGCAATGTATGGACTAGTGGCACGTATCTAGTATAATTTTGGCTGATAGAGTGACTGGTTTTGAAGGCCTCAACATCTTCTATGAATGAGACAATATAACCTTTCTCCTCACAATTAAGCTTGGAGTCATAGTTGTAGTATGTGTTGTCTACTACCTTCTGAGTATTTCTTGAAGATAAGAAATAACCTGAAAATTATAAATAAATAAGTTTAGTATGGACGAACACCAAATATTTTTAAATTAACAACATAAATTACTGAACTTAACAAATTAGTTTGACAAACTCACATCTAGGCAAAACTGGAGGCATATCCACATCCACCTAGATGTCGATATTATCATCATCATCATAATCTTTGGGACGAATATCAAATCTTATTCGCATTCCCTCCTCAAATCCATATGCCTTGCAGAGAGCTTCCCAATTAGAGCAACCGAAATGGGAGCAATCGACCACATTGTAGAACTTAACCAGAAACTCGTAACCATGTTTAGTTCTTAAGTGAGCCCTCCTCGTCTCCACATTCTCAAAGTCATCTAAACCAAAACCAAGCTTCTCCAATACATATGGTCTAGAATGACACGGGATGTACTAATCAAATTGAAAAAAAATCCATAAATTACAGGTTGAACAAAAGAAGCACAAGTGATGATAATAATTACGATGAAATGCTTGTCGTTGTATACCATACAAACATCGAAGGTCTCTTCCAGCTTCACGGTGAAAACCTATCATTTTGAAGGTGAGGAAACATGTCGCACACACCCCGGTCATCATAGTAGTACCCGCACTCCGGGATCCCATCGTCATCAGACATCTCATGTGTTCAAAATTAAGAGATTATAACTCGACAGCAAAACCCAAAAAATCCGGCATGACCTTTGCTAAAAAAGGACACATCAAGCGCCGGAAATTTGCCGGAACGGAAATTAATCAACACTCCGGCAAAACATAGGCCACTTATCGATGGTCATTGCATTTCCATGGTTCAAAATATGAAAAAATATTCGAAAATATCTTATATATAATCCTAACACTAATTAAACTAGTTTTATTAACTACTTACTAAATAAACTAGTTTTATTAACTACTTACTAAATAAACTAGTTCTATTAAGCACTTACTAAATAAACTAGGTCCATTAAGCACTTAATATAAATAAGCTAGTTATATTAATCACTTGCTAAATGAACTAGTTACCTATGATTTGCAAAAACAGAGACAAGGGAAGGAGGGAGGAGAGAGGAGAGGGAGGGGCGGCCGGAGGAGGAGGGGGAGGGGCCGGCCGGACGAG
Source organism: Triticum dicoccoides (assembly GCF_002162155.2). NCBI lineage: Eukaryota > Viridiplantae > Streptophyta > Magnoliopsida > Poales > Poaceae > Triticum > Triticum dicoccoides. The sequence goes on along the minus strand of NC_041390.1, from coordinate 310,740,530 downwards.
GAGGAGGGAGGGGTGGTGGGAGGAGGGCTGCCGGCGGAGGAGGGAGGAGGGGGCGGCCGCATGCGGAGGGAGGAGGGCGCGGTGGGAGTAGGAGGGTGGAGGGCGCGGTGGGAGGAGGAGGGACGGAAGGATGGAGTACCTCGGTGGCGGACGGATGATGGCGGCGGCGGCGACGAACGACAATGGTTGTCGACACGGGCGAGAGTGACTGAGAGGGAGAGTGAGTGAGAGAGAGAGGGTCGGAAACATGGTGATATGGTAGGGTTAGTAGTAGCGCGGGAATGAAAATGTGCTACAGGTAAGGAGAATAGCTGTAGCGCGGTACGGTGTAAGGCGCTACTGCTATAACTAGTTGGACGGCGAGGTCATGGCAATTAGAGCAGTAGCACGGTTTAGAGATGACGTGCTACTGCTATTTTTCTTTCAGCAGCGCATTTTCCGGCACGTGTTGTTGCTAAATAGCAGTAGCGTCGTATTTTGAAGAGCGCTGCTGGTAATATTCTGTGTATAAGGTTTTCCCGAGTAGTGATACTCCGTATCCAATATTCACTTTTCTATAAAGAACCGAATTTTGCTCCTTTTTGTTGTTTCACACACCCAACCTGACATACCTTGCCAGGGGCTTGACATTGGAACAAAATGAGTTGCTAACAAAGTCTGAACAGCTTCATAGCATACTTCGGCGTCGCGAGTTCGGCCTTATATGCATCAGCTCCGAATCATGTCTTGGGTCAATAGTTGGGTTGCCCGGCTCCTGTGCTTGCTACCTTACGTTCCGCTCTATCGGCTAGGGTAGTAAAGGGAGAACTGCTGCGATTGTGTTTCTGGTTCACCTTGTCAAACACCTCAGTAGAGAAAGCCGAAAACTGACAATCATGATGCGGCGAGAGCTGGTCAACCGCTCGACGACTTAACGGGATCTTTTGTGATTCCCCGTATTATATGAAGGACCTTCTTTCGGGTGATACATGTAACGCACCGCATTGGGATAACTGCATACATAACAGGATCTATATAGTAGATCCACCATAAAACTCCTATGGCTAAGTGAAAGTGTTTTTTGAGAAATTATGGCTAAGTGAAAGTGTTAACGCCCTATAGTCTGATTGCTTAGTTCACCGCATTGACACCTCCTTTTTGGACCAAGACGTTGGGTTAAGAGTGATCAATTCCTTTTCCGAACACCTCCGTATTTCCAACGAGGGGGCTGAAGTCAACGACTAGAAATCTTTCAGATTATATAAAAACGGCTGCACAGGAGGATTCAAATCTTTTAAGCACTCTAAAATAAACTTTATTATTTCATAATACTGTTTTTCACAATGTCAATACATCTCACTCGAATATCATATCTTTCGAGCATTGACCCTCTATCTACCGGGGAGCCTCTAAGACATCTTCGAAATAATGCTCTGGTGCGTGATGGTCCTTGCCCTTGGGTGGACTCTTCGCTACAACATCGATGGCCTTCATCTTCGTCCAGTATGTTTTCACATGGGCAAAGGCCATCCGTGCACCTTCAATGCACGTTGATTGCATAACGGCGTCGATGCGCGGCACCATGGCAGCAAGTCACCGCACCAAACCAAAATAACTATCCGGAATTGGCTCGGTCGGCCACAGCCGGACTATGACGTCTTTCATGGCAGCGCCGGATATCCGATGCAGTTCTGCCCATTGGGTCATTTGCTCGTTTAGCAACAGTGGCCGCTTTGACGCACCAAATTGCGACCAGAAAAGCTTCTCCGTTGCATACCCTACTTGTGCTTGGTAAAACTACGCCGCATCAGAAGTACTCTTCGGCAAATCCAACAAAGCATCTGGAGAACTCCACACTTGCTTAAGCGGGGCATAATTCGGATTGCTGAACTTAGTTTGCAATAAAAAGGGCTTACCAGCCGCAATCTCCCCAGCTTGCCGGATCTCCTCCCAGGCCGTTCTAGATTCGGACCGGGCTTCTCTTGTCTCTTGTAAGGCCTTGTCAAGATTAGCTGTTTTAGCTTTCTTATCCCTCTCGAAAAATCTGCAGCGGCTAGCGGCCTCCTTTATTTCAAGCGTCATCGAGGATATTTTCTCCTCGTATTGGTGCCGAGCATCCTGTTCGGCCTTTAACTCGGCATATGCCTTTTCGACAGCCGCATTACTAATCCGGGCCTACTCCTTGGCCCGGGCTAGCTCAGCTTGACGGATCTCGGCCGCGGCAGCACCATCTGTAGATATGTACATCTTATTACACAAATCTTCGCATCATGCTTATATTGTAAACACGTGCATAGTATAGCTGCCCCCAAAACATACCTTGCGCCTTGTCAAGTCGCCTGTTGATAAGCGCGATATCATTATCCGCCTCATCAATCTTGTGTTGCAAATCCGCAATTTCCGTAGTCCGGGCAGTTACTGGGGAGGTCACAACCTGTGTTCCTATTAAGTAGATTATTTCCTGGGCATATCTTTTGATCCTCTGATCGCCTCCCTCAGGAAGCCAATCAGAGTCTCAGGGGCTACTATCTATACACAGGTGTATTGTGTGAATAAAACAAAATCGAACATGTTACTGTACAAACCTCGAAGCCTCTTAGCAGGCCCACGAAGGCATTATTCAATCCGCTTTTCGCGGACATGACCTTTTCATCCACTGTGCCCATCAGGGTACGATGTTCCTCTGAGACGGACGCCTGCCGCAACATGTTCATCAATATATCCGGCGTTTCTGGGTCTCCGGAAGCTGCTAAAGGAGTACGACCTCCCTTTGAAGGAATCCTTTTATTCGCATACGGCTGTAGACCGGACTACTCGGGACCTCCATTGTTGGTCCCCGGACCCTGGGCCACCGAATTGTCACCTTCAGGTAGTGTCTTCGTCATCCCTTGCACCACTTGTTGATTGGGGGAGATCCTCCGCGACGACACCTCGAAGTCGTCTGCCCTATTGGGTGAGGATACAGGTGGAGGCATCTCGCTTTCCATCATCTCCGGGAGAAGGTCCCCCCAGGAAGAGGATTGTTCGAGAAGACTGCTTGCCGAACTGCAAAAACATATATTCTAGACGTTACAAGAAAGGAATGGGACATATTTAAAACACCCTTGTTCACTTACGATTTGGCATGAGGCTTGTCCACATCATGGGACTGTGCGATGACCTCGTCCTCCAAGCCTGAGCCACCCGACAGAGGCATCTTGCCTCGCTTAGGAGCCTTTTCCTCCCAATTTTTGGAGGTGGCCCTTCTATTTCCATGGGGGAAAGAGACGTTGACTTCCCCTTCATTTTTGTCTTCGAATGATGGAATCTTGATTACACTGGACATAATGTCTGATATACCTTCGGGGTGGAGGCCATCTTTGGTCCTCCCACTCTCCGCCTTGCTCTCCCTCACAGGCATCTGGTATGGAGCCGGGGCCAGCATCCATGTTAATACAGGGTCCGCTAAGCCTTCAGGAAGGGGGGCCGAACACCTAATTAATTCCACTTTCTTTATCCAGCCCTGGAAGAAGATAGTTTGCTCAGTAATGTATTACAACATACTTAAATCCAAGGTGTTCTAAAGTCAAGTGCTTACCGGGGTATCTAGACGGTTGTAGTCGAGGCAGGCGTCCTCAGTGGTGTCTGGCCAATGTTTTCGTTTCCCGAAAAACAACTTCCACATCCCTTTGTGCATAATGCCGAAGAAGTGTTGGAGGGTTCTTGGTCCTTCCGGATCAAACTCCCACATGCGGAGAGGCCTACGATGGCATGGCAGAGCTCGGCGGACTAGCATTACATGAATCACATCGACAAGATCTATGTTCTTCTGAAGGAGGGTTCGGATGCGGCTCTGTAGAGTCTACACTTCATCAACTAATGCCCACTCTAGCCCCTTATTGATGCATGATGCAAGCTGTAATGGAGGGCCGGAACGAAACGCAGGTATAGATGCCCACTTGGTACTATGGGGTTCCGTGATGTAAAACCACTCTCGCTGCCATTGGTTGGAAGTTTCGGTGAAAGAGCCTTTTCGCCAGAGAGTGTTGGTAAGCTTGCTTACTACAACACCGCCACACCCCGCCTGATCCCCATCGACTACCTTCGGCTTCACACTAGAGTTCTTCAGCCATAGGCCAAACTGTGGGGGGATTCAGAGGAAGTCCTCGCACATGATGATAAACGCCGAGACATGGGGGAAAGAATCCGGAGCTAGATCATGAAAATATAGTCCATAATAAAACAATAGCCCCTGCACAAAGGGGTGGAGAGCGAACCCTAGCCCTCGGAGGAAGTGAGAGATGAATACGTCCCTCTCGCCGGATCTGGGGGTCGGAGTAACCTGTCCTTGAGCAGGAAGCCTGTGGGGGATCTCCACGGTCAGGTATCTGGCCGCCCGAAGCTTTGCGATATCCTCCTCTGTAACGGAGGAAGCCACCCACCGACCTTGAGGGCTGGGTCCGGACATGATGGAGAAGCTTGGAGCAATGGAGTCAAACCTTGGGTGCTAGAACTTGAGGTTGGAAAGGCTGAGGAGAGGTTTGGCATAAAAATATGGCCCTTGGTTCCTTTATTAAGGCACCGGGTATTGAACGCCTCCTCCTAAGCCTAAAGACTTGCCTATTCTTAAGGAATCTTTCCAACAGAACTGTTGGGTTACCCACGCTCGTATTGATGAGAATCCCGCAATAAGGGGACACGATCTCTACTTCGACAGGACGTGCCAATAACAGCCATGCATCAAAACATGGAACATTGGGATAGGAAATGGTTCAAAATAAATAACCAGGCGAGCGTGATGTCATGTTATAAAAATTATCAGTAGATTGTACCCGTAAAATACGATACTCTATACCTGTGGAACTTGTTTTGCAGGACCGGACATAGTCATTTCGACCGAAGACTATCCTGAAGTATTCGGAAAGGGGAACCTGCCTTGCAATGCCGAAGACAATCTGCGCGCCAGACACCTCGTCATTGAAGCCTGGTTCAGGGGCTACTGAGGGAGCCATGGACTAAGGGGTCCTCGGGCATCCGGCCTGTTAGCCATGGGCCGGACTGATGGGCTGTGAAGATATGAAGACCGGAGACTGCACCCGTGTCTGGATGGGAGTCTCCTTGGCGTGGAAGGCAAGCTTGGCGATCAAATAAGTAGATTCCTTTCTTTGTAACCGACCCTGTGTAACCCTAGATCCTCCCGGTGTCTATATAAACCGGAGGACTTAGTCCGGAGGGGACAATCATTACCATAGTCATACAGGCTAGGCTTTTAGGGTTTACCCATCTCGATCTCGTGGTAGATCAACTCCTGTAATACTCATATTCATCAAGATCAATCAAGTAGGAAGTAGGGTATTAACTCCATAGAGAGGGCCCGAACATGGGTAAACACCGTCTCCCCTACCTCCTGTTACCATCGACCTTAGACGCACAGTTCGGGACCCCCTACATGAGATCCACCGGTTTTGACACATGGTCTGTTGTCTAATAGCACATTATTGTGCAATTGCATGAACCATTCTAATATTTAGGTTTTTAACAATTTGGTCTTGCACATGTAGGTCCTGCTGTCAGAGGTTTTTACCCACTATTTGACCCTTTTTGCATATGGGGAAATGAGTTGTCCATGAATATCAGTCAAGTTAAAACTCAGAAAGATTGTTAGGATAAAGAAATTAGCGACAAAAAACAACCAGATCTTTGTCTGCACAATGAAGAAGACATCAGTTCACTACAGGATGGTACTAACTATTATACCATGCCTTTTTTATTTCTTTGCCCCATTTCCAATATAGACAAGATATTTATGCACATCCTTGTTTTCAGGCCTTTCCAAAGCAGTTCACTGGTGATTACCTCTCAAACCACCTGTATGGTTAGGAGACGAGGAAGGTATTCATACAACACCCACGGTTCAACATTGAAGTGTTCCTGAAGAGGACGAAGGACGTACGATCAATCATCCACATGCACTGGCCTAAGGTTACAAAGACCTTCAACATCAATGAAGGCTCAATATTCGCCTTCTACTTCAGTAGTTTTCCAGATGAGATACATCTGTCTATGTACCGTCTATGATGCTAATTTCGAAAGGTTATAGATGTTGCATGTGAAACTTGGTCCTGGTGAAGTGGTGTAATGGGGTAGCTGAGTGCTGAAGCTATATGATGTTGTACTCTGATGTATTTCAATTATGAAAATTAAATATATTATGTGCTTAATATTAAATGTCAATTACATTAATAAATGGATTATGAATAATCGGACAATTAGCCTGCTAATGGTGAATTAGCCTGCTAATTGGGTTTTGCAATTGCAAACAGTTGTTGAAAAAATATTGTGGGCGATGACCTCAGGCAACGCACACAGTTTCTAGGGATAAACCATGTTGGATCAATGAACAATCACACACGACTTTCTCTTGAAAACTATTTGTGTTAGGCCACCTTGCGCGGACGTTTACCACATAAAAACTATGTGTGATGGAGAGCCTTTGCCACACAGTTTCTTCTACGAACCTTGTCTGATACATTCAATAACGCAAACGATTTAACGGGAAAAAATGTTTGTGATGTACCTATGAATGGAAACGTTTTCCTTGGAGCGACTGTGTGGGATGTACATACGAACGAAAACTTTTGGCGGGGACTGACTGTGTGGGATCTACTTGCGACTGGAAACAATTTTGCCGTATAATTGTATTTTCTAGCTCTACTATATGTATTTCCATATTTGAGCACTCGCCAGTCGCACACGATCTCATTTTGCCGAGCGTGCGTGCCAGGAGGGCATATCCCCGATGGTTTCTGAGCTGTGTGGGAAGGACCCCCATATCGCCCACACTCACTTGGCGACGGTTCCAAATGCCATCGCAGAAAGTGGTTAAAAACCATTTGTTTAGGGGCTCAATGTACTAGTGTAGTTGTGCATCAAGGACATAATTATTCTATGCAGCAATGAGGATAATCCTCAAGTTACGCACCCAGTCCGTGTAGTTGCTACCAACATGTTTCAACTTAGCTTTCTCGAGGAACACATTAAAATGCAAGGGAATGGTAGCACGGGCCATTGATCGACAACATATATATGTAAAAACTGTTAATACTAAGTTCATGATAAATTTTAGTTCAAATAATCAAATTACTAATGAACTCCCACTTAAATCAACATCCCTCAGTTTGTCTAAGTGATACATGATCCAAATCAACTAATGCATGGCCGATCATCACATGAGATGGGTAGTCTTCAATGGTGAACACCTCTATATTAATCATATCTACTATATGACTCACGTTCGACCTTTCGGTCTCCAGTGTTTTGAGACCATGTCTGTACAAGCTAGGTTCGTCAAGTTTAACCCAAGTATTCTGCATGTGCAAAACTGGCTTACACCCATTGTACGTGAACGTAGAGTCTATCACATGCGATCATCATGAGGTGCTTCGAAATGATGAACTTTAACAATGGTGCATACTCGGGGAGAACACTTTTATCTTGAAATTAAGTGAAGGGGTCATTTTATAATGCTACCGTCGTTCTAAGGAAACTAAGATGCATACAGGATAAACATCATATGCAATCAAAATATGTGACATGATATGGCCATCATCATCTTGTGCTTTTGATCTCCATCTCTAAAGCATCATCATGATCTCCATCGTCACCACCATGACACCTTGATCTCCATCGTTGCATCGGGGTCGTCTCGCCAAGTATTGATTCTACAACTATTACGAACGCATAGCGATAAAGTAAAGCAATTACATGGCACTTTAGGTGATTGACACGCAGGTCATACAATAATTAAAGACAACCCTAAGGCTCCTGCCGGTTGTCGAACTCATCGACATGCAAGTAGTGAACTTTTTACAAAACATGATCATCTCATACATCAACATATATCACATCACATCTTGACCATATCACATCACAACATGCCCTGCAAAAACAAGTTAGACGTCCTCTACTTTGTTGTTGCAAGTTTTACATGGCTGCTACGGGCAACTAGCAAGAACTGTTCTTACCTATGCAAAACCACAACGGCGATAATCAAGTTGCTATTTAACCTTCTGCAAGGACCGTTGTACTCAAATCCGATTCAACTAAAGCAGGAGAAACAGACACCCGCCAGCCACCTTTATGCAAAAATGTTGCATGTCAGTCGATGGATCCGATCTCATGTGCCTGGACATGTAAGGTTGGTTCGGGCCGCTTCATCCCACAATGCCACCGAATCAAAATAAGACATTGGTGGGAGGCAATAGGAACCTCAGCGCCCATAACTCCTTCGTGTTCTACTTGTGCATATCATCTATGCATAGACCTGGCTCATGATGCCCCTATTGGGGAACGTTGCATGGAAAACAAAAAATTTCTATGCACACGCAGGATCTATCCATGGAGATGCATTGCTACGAGAGGGGGAGATGATCTACATACCCTTGTAGATCGCTAAGTGGAAGCGTTTATCATCGCGGTTGATGTAGTCGTACACCTTCACGATCCGTCCCGAGGAATTACCGAACATACGGCACCTCTCGTTCAGCACACGTTCAGCTTGATGACGTCCTTGCCTTCTCGATCAAGCAAGAGAGGTGAACTTGTAGACGAGTTTTGGTATCACGACGACATGGTGAAGGTGGTGGTGATGAACAATCTCCACAAGGCTTCGCTAAGCACAATGGAAACTATGATGGAAGATAAACTAGAGGGGGCGGGGTTGCCGGCACACGGCTTGGTGGATCTTGATGTGTTCCGGGTGCTACCCTGCCTCTCTATTTATATGTTGAGCCATGGGTTGTTTCTTAGAGAAAGAGCCTCCTCATAGTCGGTTTGGCACGCAAGGCAAGAGTCCTTCTCCGACTCCAGGACCAGATGCCAAGGTCCTCGGCGCCTGGCCCAGGGCCAGACGCCAGGGTCCCTGGCGTCTGGTCCCGGACCTCCGCAAAACTTCTTTTTGCACCGACATAAAGCCCCGTGGACCTTACCCCTTGGCCCAACCATGTCATCCTATATATCAATATTTACCTCCGGAGCTCGCCATCGTGTCCGTGATCTCATTCGGGACACCGAACAACATTCAGTCACCAACATACATAACTCATATAATACTATATCATCAACAAACGTTATGCATGCTGACCCTACGGGTTCTAGAGTGATGTAGACATGAGCGAGATGCTTCTCTGGTCAATAACCAATTGCAGGACCTGGAGGCCTATATTGGTTCCTACATATTCTACAAAGATATTTATCGGTCGAACCTTTATGACAATAGGTAGTTCCCTTTCTATGTTGGTATGTTACTCGCTCGATATTCGATCGTCGGTATCTCCATACCTAGTTCAATCTCGTTACCGGCAAGTCTCTTTACTCGTTCCATAATACATCATCTCATAACTAAATCCTTAGTCACTTTGCTTGCAAGCTTCTTGTGATGTTGTATTACCAGGAGGGCGCAGAGATACCTCTCCGTCATACAGATTGACAAATCCCAATCTCGATTCACACCAACTCAACACACACCTTTGGAGATACCCGTAGAGCATCTTTATGATCACCAGTTATGTTGTGATGTTTGATAGCACATAAGATATTCCTCCGGTATACGGGTGTTGCAAGATCTCATGGTTGAAGGAATATGTATTTGACATTAAGAAAGTAGTAGCAATGAACTGAACGATCATATTCTATGCTAACGGATGGGTCTTGTCCATCACATCATTCTCGTAATGATGTGATCCCGTTATCAAGTGACAACATATGTCTATGATTAGGAAACCTTAACCATCTTTTGATCAACGAGCTAGTCTAGTAGAGGCTCACTAGGGACACAATATTTGTTTATGTACCACACATGTATTTAAGTTTTCGGTCAATATAATTCTAGCATGAATAATAAACCTTTATCATGATTAAGGAAGTATAATAATAACCACTTTATTATTGCCTCTAGGGCATATTTCCAACAATCCTAAGATCCTGAAAACATGATCACCAACAACACTTGAGATATTCTCAGAGGCAGGACTAGGAATCTTATTTTACCGTTTATCACTCCACACGTTCACGTGAGTTTTCCGCTGAATCGCATATTTCAGGATCATAGCAGTTGTAACACATAATATAAACTCTTAACTATGAACATGGAAATATAATAATACAATATTATTGCCTCTAGGGCATATTGCGAATAGTCTCCCACTTGCACTAGAGTCAATAATCTAGTTAGCACTTCAATTTTTTACACCAATGGCAATCTGGTGTTAGTTTGTGCTTTGTGTGTGGATAGCCTTCATCTTCTCAATTCTGACAATTTCAAATTTAAGTGTATCTTTGCATTCCCTTGCATCTTTCATGCTTCCAAAGAATTCATAGTTTACGTGGAATTAGCTTTGTATGTCTTGAATCATTGGTAAAACCTTTGATTTCTTGGACTGAGCTATGGAATCATACCAACTTCATAAATGAACAACTTGGTCCTTTACTCTCCATTGTTGCTTATAAAGCACAACATACTTAGTGTTTTGTTATATAATTCACCACATTAACTGGTAGAACCCTAATGGTCGATCTTTCCACACTTGGAGGGGTGGAAGAGAGCAAATCAAAGAGGAACACAAGAGGAACTATCAGATAGACGAGATGCAGTCATACATATGCTAAATCCACATACACAAAGAGGAGATACAAGGTTCCAAAGTCAACACAAGAGGATACATAGTGTAACTACTTCATCCCAATCATGCAAGGAGAGAGGTCTTGAATCCTGGAAGGATCTTCCCATGAAGGGGTCTTGAAACCACTTGGGGGATCTTCTCACACTGAGGTCTTGAACTCCATGGGAGTGGTAAGTGGATGAGCAAATCCCTATATAAAATGAGCTCTAACCTTTGCTAACCCTAGAAGGAGAAGTGGGTAGTCTATTTATAGTGCCAATACAAGTGGGGGCAAGATGAGAGGATACATGGGCCTGTGGCCCTACCTTGCGCACATGAAGGTAACAGATGTCCCGGCTGGGGGCCGGATGTCCGGCAGCTCATGAAGATCCAGAAGTCCGGGAAGTCTTGGCCAAACTTCTCCTGCTCTCTAGATACATTAGGCTAGCTATCCGGGCGGGGGTGGGACGTCCGGGCTGGTCGGGCAAGATGTCTGGGTCCTATAGCACTTCGGATGCTGGTCTGCTGATGTAGCTGTGGCCTCTAGGCCCCGGATGTCTGGGCCAGGGGCCGAATATCTAACCGTTGTAGCATTTCAGCGGTTCCTTCTGTCGTGCTCCCTCGTTCGTGTACTTGATGACTTGGTGTTCATTTCGAGCATGTCTAGGTGGTCTTCCTCGTACCTAAGCACACATAGTATTCCGGATTGAGGTAGTAGTCATCTATCATATGAATCATATGAAAGCTCGTTAAAGAGAGATGCACTACTAGGGAAAACCTTATACACGGAATCTTAGCAGCAGCGCGACACAAAAAGAGGCACTACTTTTAATTAGCAGTAGCGAGCTTAGGAAAACCGCGCTAGTGATTTAAATTTAGCATTAGCCCATGATGTCTAAACCGCACTGCTACAAAAATCGACCGACAGTACACAACAACCTAAGTTTACCAGCAGCGCGGCGCCACGAAGCGCACTACTGCTAATGCAATAGTAGTAGCGTGCTTTTTAGTCACATCACTGCTGCTAATTTTGAAATTGTCCACATGGTTGGCCCGTTTAGCAGTAGCGCGTGTGAGGAAAGCGCGATGTTGCTATGCTCTTAGCAGTAGCGCGTTTTTCCTCCCGTGCTACTGCTAAGACGCAGCCCCACCACCTTTTTCCACCAGTTCTCCCCTCCCCCATCTCCTCTCCTCCCTTTGCCCTACCTCCCACATCCTCCCTCTCTCACTCTTCTTCTTCCTCAATACTTCTCCCCCCATTACTCTCCCTTTTCTACCTACCTTTCTCTCTCTTCATTACTCCTAGCTAACTACAACACCTCCATTAATGCATTTTCTTTCTCTTTTTCCTTCCCCCTCCACTAGTTGAAGTTGTCTCCTCCCAAATTAGCTAGCTAGGTAGATGTAGCATTTAGTTACGTGACGTATTTGTCCCCTAACTAGATCTATCTTTGTCAAGAAGAGCTTTTTGCACTTTTTATCTCCCTACATCATCGTCTCCACCGTGTGCTCGATCTTGAGATAGAGGTGATTAAAATTTCATGCTTTTGCAAAATGGAAACATGTGTATGTGTGTGTGATATGATAATTAGGCAATATGATGGAAATTGTGCATGTGGCATGTGTTGACGCCAAATTGTGGTTTTGAGTTGCCTATGTTTTGCCGAAATGTCGATTTATTTCCGTTTCGGCGAATTTCGGGCAAAGTCTAGATCTATAGATGTCCTATTTTTAGGGAAGGTCATGCTGAATTTTTGTATGACTTTGATACATGCATGTATTTTTATAATCAATTTGTTTATTATTATCGTGCAGACGTTCATGATGGTCACTGGAACGATGGTGGACAGGTGGTTGCGGTTGGCGGTGGAGTACATGAAAGAAAATAACCGAACAAAGGTTTTATCTCCGTGTCGAAAATGCAAAGGAATAGTTTGGCTCGACCCCTATGACGATGGTCGTGTCGAAGCGCACCTACTCATGACTTGTTTCATGGATGGCTATACTCGGTGGATAATTGAAGATGAGGATGACGATGTTAAGGATGCCGACGGGGCAGGCGATGACGACACGGGGCAAAACGAAGAGATGATCGATAATGTGGCAGGGAAGAGGCCGGACATGGCGGCGGAGAAGGGGTCGGACATGGCGGCAGAGAAGGGGACTGACATGACGGAGTAGGAGGGGCCGGACATGGCGGCCGAGAGAACATGGACTCCACGCAACAGAGTTTGTCAGTACTAAGTTCAATCATGCGGGACCCTCACGTTCAAGCACTGCTTCGCAAGGAGACGAGTACTGAGAGAGCTGCTTCTAGAGAGGAGGTTAAGCTGGAGCAACTAGTGGTAGACTCTAACACGCCAATGTATGATGGTTGCAATCCTGAGGTGACCTGCTTGAGTTTCACGCTCCAACTCCTGAACACGAAGGCTAAAAACAAATGGACCGACACTAGCCTCGATGAGCATCTCAAGTACCTAAAGGATGTTCTTCCCGTGTGGAATCTATGTCCTACTAGTGTTGATGAGGCCAAGAAGATCGTGCGCCCTCTTGATCCACCACATGTTAGATACCATGCATGCATCAATGATTGCATAATTTATCAGACGGAGCACGCGGAAAAAACAAGTTGTCCAGTGTGCAATGCTTCTCGATACAAGAAGGCCGGGAAGAAATGTCCCCAGAAAGTTGTATGGTACTTACCAATCACTCCACATCTCCAGCGGTATTTCGTAGATCCCAAGGAAGCAAAGCTAATGCGCTGGCAGGCGGAGCGGAAGAAGCCCGACGATGGAGATGATCTGAAGCTGAGACACGTCAAGGATGGAAGCCAGTGGAGAGCGTTGAACAACTTCTATCGGTATTTCGAATGTGATGCAAGGAACATCATTCTCGGCGCGTGTACCGATGGCATGAATCCGTTTGGCAACTAGAACACCAACCATAGCACATGGCCCGTGTTTTTATGGATGTACAACCTCCCCCCTGGTTGTGCATAAAGTCGAAGTACATTCACATGAGCATGCTTATTCAAGGGCCGAAACAACTAGGAAATAATATTAATTTGTATCTGGGGCTACTTCAAGAGGAGTTAGACACTTTATGGAAAACACTGGCCAAGACATGGGATGCCAGCAAAGGCGAGTATTTCTACATGAGAGCCGCGCTGATCATGATGGTGCACGACTATCTCGGTTACGGATATGTCACAGGCCAGGTGTGCCATGGATATTGCAGATGCACACGGTGCATGGATGATACAATGTCTCTGCAGCTAACGTCAAGGTAAGATGGCGGGTCTGGGAAAATCATGTACATGGGGCATCGAAGATGGATCGAACAGGATGACCCGTGGAGAAACTGTGGAGATCTATTTAATGGTCACGCTGAGCATCGAGGACCTCCATGTAAGTGGAGCGGTGCCGAAATCGATGAGCTGTTGAAAAACCGGAAGGAATGCCCCGCGCCGGGAAAGACGATGAAAAAGGAACCGGAGCCGATGCTGAAGGTATGGAAGACGAGGTCTGTGTTCTAGGACTTGGAGTAATGGCACAAACTCGATACACCTCATTGCCTTGATCAAATGCACATCTTTAAGAATGTCCTTCATAGTTTGCTCGCGACACTGATGAACATGTCGTATAAGACCAAGGATGGGACAAAGGCAAGAAAAGACTTCCAAGATTTGAATATCAGGGAAGATCTGCACATGCCGCCCCGTAAACAGTCAGACGAGACAGAGATGGAGACAGAGGCGCGGGAGAAGAAGGGCAAGAAAATAAAGGAAGATTATTATTGCCCCCCTTCTTGCTTCACCTTAAGTCTGGCTGAGATCGATCAATTCTTTAAGTGCCTTACCGGAGTCAAAGTTAGTTCTGGTTACTGTGGCAAGATAAGCAGATATCTAGACACGGACAAGAAAAGGTTCAGCGGGATGGAGTCCCATGATGTAATATATATGTTCCTAATATAGGTATTGGTCATAGCAGCAACGCTTTTTTTGAGAAAAGAGCTACAACTAGTCAAGGCAGCAGTAGCGGTTTCTACACGAAACCGCTATAGCTACCTGGAGTAGCTATAGCGTGTTTTGCCTAAACGCGCTACTACTATGCCCAATTAACCCCGAAAATCCCCACTGGTCTCTTCATCCCGCCTCTTTTCCCCCAAATCCCCAAACTCTCTCTTCCCCCATCGCGCCGCCGGAGCCCTCGCCACGCCTCTGCGCTCACCTCCGACCCCGACGCCGACCGACCCTGGCGCCGGCCCCCGACCCGGCCCCGGCCCCGACCCCGACGCTCGCCCATGGCCCTGGCCCCGTCCCCGACCCCGGCTCTAACCCCGACCCCGGATCTAGCCCCAGCGCTCGACCCCGACCCCTCCCAACCTCGGTCGTCATCGGGCCCGCACCCTCTGTAAGCCCCCCACCTCCCCTCCTCTCTCTGGTAGCTAGGTTTTTTGGTTAATTTAGTTAGTTTTAGTTAGGCAGATGGTTAATTAGGTTATATATTTAGTTATGAATTTAGCTAGTTTTTTTCTGCAAATTCTATATTTTTCTTCCTTTTATATGCAAATTTGAAGTGGACATGTGATATGTGGACATGTGATGTTTTGGACATGTCATATTTGGAAATTTGGACATGTCATTTGGACATGATGATTATGTGCTGGGAAAATGATTTGAGTGGCCTATGTTACGCCGGAATGTTGATTCATTTCCATTCCGGTGAATTTCAGGCGCTTCATATGTCCATTTTTTAGCAAAGGTCATGCCGAAATTTTCTGATGGTGCCGGCACCGATGGCGGCGCCGAGACCGGCGCGGAAGGTACCGACAAGGAAGATACCGTCGGGGAAGGTACCAGCGTCGATGCCGCTACCGAAAAGAAGAAGCAGAAGAAGCAGAGGATACGAAAACCTAACAAACTAGGGATTGGACGACTGGTGATCACAAAGATGGCACCTGGAGAGTTTGAGCCATTAGAGCCAGAAGAACCTCACAAGTGCGATGGGGACCAAGTAGGATGCATCCTACGGGAATGCACGAGCATCAACGACGATGACTTAAGGAGTAAAGAACATTTGACGCAGTTGCTCCTGACGAAGTTGCACAAGAGATTCAAGTTCCCCGACCGGGATGATAACATAGAAGAACCATGGGATGATCCGAAGATGAAAAAGATTAACAATCACGCCATGGGCATGTTCAACAATGATTTGGCATCCTGGAAAGGGAGGGTGAAACGATATAATGAGGCTGAGGAACCCCTGTCCAAGATTTTGGAGGAAAATCCGACACTTATGGAAGAGGAGATCGAAAAGTTCAAGGACACTTGCGCTACCGAGGCAGCCAAGTCTAAGGCTGTGAAATTCAAGATCCTTCAGCAAAAGAACACGGGGAAGCATCGCCTCGGAAGTCATGGCTACCTCGGTAAAAGGCCCATATGGGATAAGGAGGACACGGAACGTGAAGCCGCGGGTATCCCAGACCCCTTCGCGAAGTTCACCAACCCTTGGAGCGTGGCTTCATCAGGGCCCGCTACAAGTGGGACAAGGAAAAGAAGGTTTTTTACACGGACTAGATCACGAGGAAATTGATTAGACTACTGGTAATTATTCTTTTACAACCTTACATTTAGCTCCAGATCTAGTCGACTACACATTCCTAAACGCTTCATGCTCCTTCTATAGGAGAAGCAACACCAGCTTGCAGCCGAAAGCCCTACTTCTCCGATGAGGCCCAAGTGGAACACCCCTCTCAACCGGGCCTCGAACAAACTTAAGGGACTCCCTTTGGGCCAGCGGCCGCAATATGGTCGTGTGCACGGTGCTGGAGACGGCGCCACATGGAAGGTGTTTTACAGGGAGGGCCCGGAGGCCAAGAAGTAGAAAAAGAAGTTTAGTCAGGCAGACATCAATGAGAAGGTGAAGCTTGCGGTCGAGAAAAAAGCAGCTGAGGACGCGAAAAAAAACAGCCGAGGAGAAAAATGAGTTGCTACAGCAGGCAGTCAATGCAGGTGTAACTGCCTGCAGAAATGATTTTGCTACTAACTTGGTTCCAGCTATCATCAACTGGACGAAGGAAAATCCAGACAAGACAGTACATGATTTCCCGTTGCCCAATTTCGTCGGGAGCAACTCCATGAACAACAACACCATCGCACCATCACTTTCTCATGCAACCGGGCCTGCTCTCGCAGTCGCTCCTGCTCATAGTAGCCCATCCTCAGTCTCTGGCATGCTAGGAGGGCCTTCGTCTATGGCTGAGCTCGACGCCCTCACGGTAATTACATGTCACACCCACACACACACATATATATATATATATATATATATATATATATAATATTCCATTTTCGTTTCCTTTCAGATGTTTTACGCCACAGACATGTGTTTGCAGGCCAAAGAAACCCCGTGCACCATACCCTACTTGATCAAAGGCCAGAAGGTGGATGTGGGAAAGGTGATGATAATGAACCCCTTGCAACCCACGTTCCACAACCACCCGATCCCCGCTGGGCACTTCAGAGTTAACTTGTCTAGTCTGAAATTGGGGCACGAGCATTTGCCTCCTCCAGTACAGCCTGTGGGAGAGGATGACGAGACCCCACCGCGGATTGGTAACTGCAAGTGTTGGGTGCTGCTATGGCCGAAGAATCTTATTCATCTGTAGCCGGCTGAGAGCACACCAATAACCACACATCAACAACCATGTGCGGAGACCACCACCCTGCCTATGCAATTACCAGCTCCTGTAGTGCCGGGTGAGAGCGGCGGACGATGTGATGAAGGGGGTGCAATAGTACTGGCTGATGTAATCGGTCCTGTAGAACATAGAATGGATGATGAGATGGAGGTCGACCCAATGGGTTTCCTCAATACAAACGCGTATGACTGTGACATAGATATGATGAGTCGACCATATGACGAATCGGGCTATCAACATTCTAATGAGGATATGGATGATCTGCCCGGGCATGAAGGTCGTAGCAGGGATTGCAAAAGTCTCTCTTCATGAAATCCTCACAGGACACGCCTGAAGATGCCGCCTCAACACAGGCTCAACTAGCCGAGGGTCATACAGTGCTTAGCCCAGGAACACTGGGGCAGGGGTTAAGGAAGGGTCTGGAAGGTGTGCCCAAGAAAAAGGAGAGGAAGAGATCGGGGAAGATAGCCGCCTCCAAAGAAGCTAGAGCACATAGCAGCCAGATGATGGATTCTGAAGAGCATGTACCCGTGAAAGGTGTGGCCATGTTCCATCTCACGGGCGAGCCGATGCTACCGTCGAAACCACTGGAGGCACTATGAGGGGATCTCAGGAGACTGCACAACCATGTGCTGTCGACTGAGAAAAGCCTACTAGCCTCAAAGGATCCAGGATATCCGACATACATGGCTCGTGTGCCTGAGGGGAAGTGCTACGTCGACACACGGCCCGTGGAGGTGTTCTTCCTACAGTTTGACCATATCTTTGAGATGTTTCTGACAAGGCGGCTCAATTTTACAATCTTCCGCCTTTTTGTGCTACATATGAGCTCCGTCATGAAGAGAGAAGAAGTCTCGCAAATCTGTGTGGCGGATTCGTACTACATGCAGGAGTCTTTCTTGAGTCTCGGCGACTTTGAGCGTGAAACTGCTAGGGACTACCTCCAAAACTTCATGGTATAGAATAAGGACCAGGAAATTGTCCTCCTGCCTTATCATCCAAAGTAAGTCAATTCTGGACAACCCTTTCATACATTTCAATCATTCCTTCTCGCTCATATGGAGAATAATTTGAGGTGTCTTTTCCCCGCAGCAATGGGCGCGCCGTCCTTATCGTTCTTTACCCGCGAGTCTCCCACACCGTGTATTTCGACCCTTCCAGAGACTAGGAGAAGAAGGACTACACCCACATAATGAATATTCTACATGATGGTCTCCAAGGCTTCAGCACTAGAGGTGGCCACATGCAGATCAGGAAACAAAGGAACAAGAAGATGGGTTTCACACATAAAACTAACTTCTGCTGCATCCATGTCCCAAAACCAAGAAAGAAGGATGGATTCTACATCCTCCATCTCATGATTGAGTTCAACACGGATCACCAAAAGCTTCGCATGACAAGCAAAAATGGTGAACATACCCACAAGTGGCTAGAATCTCATGAACAAGCGGATTATAAACTTAGATATGACTTCTTTCGCATCCAAAGGGACATTCCGACTATCATCATGAAAGAAGTCGTCGATGAGAAGGGAATGTTCCACCACGGCCCTATATCGCGAGCTGTTGTCCGAACTCGCATAGGCATGCAACATCAAGACCTCACGCTGTTCAAGAAGCTAGGGTCCATCCTTGATGATATGGAAGGATGGAACTTCTAGTGATTTACGATGCCGATGATGATGATATGTGTCGGTTGAACTTGTATACTTTATGTATCGATGAAACTTTGTGATGTCCATGGTCCCTGCCGAACTTGTGTAACGCTACTTTGTTTGTTTGGGTACGATGACCTGCGTACCTCTGGTTAATTAGTTTGCGTACAGTATGTTGCATCTAGTTGCTAATTAACCCTTTCTTTTTTGTGTTGCTCTAATATATTTTGTTGCATATGATTGTACATCCTCTTGATGAACATGCATCTCTAACAGGTACCTAGTTTCTTGATGGCGAGATGGCGGTGCTATGTCGTGTACAAAGCGAAGGTTCCGGGGGTGCACAACGAGTGTCCTGAGTGTCACACGCAAGTGAATGGGGTCTCGGGCGCTAGCCATAAAGGATTCAAAAGTAGACAAGAAGGAGAAGCAAGTTACTTGAGGTTCATGCTAGCGCGAGAGAGGACTCGTAACCACCGCCTCATGTACTGCATAGTCCTTCTCTCACTCATAGTGATAGCTCTTCTCGCGTATACTCTTGTTTAGATGGATGACGTTGTAGTTGCAAGTATTTGAGACTTGCATGTATCGCTATTTTCGAGATGATGATGAGATACCACTTTGTATTGGATGATGATTATGATGAGACTATTTGTATGTATATGCTATGATTACATTTGTGGTCTCGCAGCCATTTGTATGTGTATCATGATGACATTTATATTTGCTAAAGATTTTCTTGTATAAAGCCTGTTCAAATACAAAACAAATATGCAAAAAAAACAAAAACTACTAATATTAGCAGTAGCGAGTGGAGAAAAGTTAGCAGCAGCGCCACAGTAGCAGTAGCGCGTCCCGGCAAAGTGCGCTAGCTCTATTAGCAGTAGCGAGCTTTCACGAGGCGCGCTGCTACTACACTTGTATAGCAGTAGCGCCGGTGAGCACGCGCTACTACTACGGGTTAGCTATAGCGCCTTATTAGTAGTGCCGGTCACCGCGCTACTGATATACATAGAACCCGCGCTGCTGCTAGCCTTTTCCCTAGTAGTGATGTCACCTCGGTCTCGATAGCTCTTGCATGTGCTTGTGTTATCGGTCCACTTGGCACTTGGGGCGATGAATGTAGGTCCATGGGGATGACCGTAGGATGCTCCGCGTCATCTGCCCCCCTTGGGAAAGATCCGACATCGGATCAAAAACCTCATCACCATGGAAGGGATATGGATCCTTGACATTGAAGATGTCGCTCGCATTGTACTTGTCGCGTGGAATTTCGATCTTTTAGGCATTATTTTTGTAGCATGCTAGCACCTTGAATGGTCCATCAGCTCGAGGTAGAAGCTTGGAGTTGAACTCGTTGGGCAAGTGTTCTTTGCGTAGGTGTAGCCACACAAGATCTCCGTGGTTGAACACCATGGGGTTCTTGTTGATGTTGATCTTGGTCGCGAGGAGTTGTACTTGGCACTCATGGTGTGCCTTGTATCTTCATGCGCCTTCTTTAGGTAGCTTGCTCGTGCACTCGCATCCATGTTGATGCGCTCTTGTAGTGGCAGCAATAGAAAGTCCAATGGGACAACGGGTTGAATCTGTAGACGACCTCGAAGGGGGACTTGCCATTAGTAGAATGTCTTGCTCGATTGTAGGCATACTTGGTGATGGGTAAGCATTCCTCTCACTCCTTGATGTTCTTCTTGATCAACACACGAAGGAGGGTCGATAACATTGGGTTGGTGACCTCCGTTTGGCTGTCGGTTTGTGGACGATATGCAGATGAGAAGAGTAGCTTGATACATCTCCAACATATATATAATTTATGAAGTATTCATGCCATGTTTACAACAATTTTATATGGTTTTCGCATCATTTGCATGGAACTAACGCGGACTGACGCTGTTTTCAGCAGCACTACCTTGGTGTTGTTTTTGTGCAAAAATAAAAGTTCTCCAAATGCAATGAAACTTTTTGATGATTTTTTGGAAAAAAAAGAGGCACTATAGGCTTCATGGGAGGACCAGAAGAGCCACGAGTAGGGCACGAGACACCTGGGTGCACCAGGAGGCCTAGGCGCGCCCTGGTGGGTTTTTCTCACCTTGAGGCCCATCTTCACGTGATTCCAGTGTTGAAAAATCCTATAAATAGGGAAACCATTAGAAATGGTCCTAGATCAGAAGTTCCACCACCGCAAGCCTCTATAACCACGAAAAACCAATCTAGACCCCATTCTGGCACTCCACCGGTGGGGGAAATCATCATCGGTGGCCGTCTTCATCACCCCGGCGACCACCATGAGGAGGAGGGAGTAGTCCACCCTCGGGGCTGAGGGTTTGTACCAGTAGATATGTGTTTAATCTCTCTCTCTCTCTCTCTCTCTGTCTCTCTCTCTCTCTCTCTCTCTCGTGCGCACACGTGTGTTCTCGAGATATCACGATCTTGATGCATCACGGCCGCTGTTAATATAGTTGGATTATATGGTGTTTTCCCCTCTCTATATTGTTGTGAATTGAGTTTTCCCTTTGTGATTTTGTTTTATCAGATTGAATACTTTTATGGATTTGAGAGCACTTTGATGTATGTCTTAATATGAATACCCATGGTGACAATGGGGTATCATATGTGTTTTGGCACTTAACTCATAGATTCCCGAGGTGACATTGGGGTAATCTATGCATATGGATGCACATTCTCGTCTTTGTTTCTCTGGTAGAAATCTTGGGGCACTCTTTGAGGCTCCTTGTGTTGGATTGAGTTTTATGAATCTGAAATTGTTTGATGCATATTGTATAATCAACTCACGGATACTCGCGGTGATATTGGAGTATCTATGTGACATTAGAGTTGGTTGATGTGTATCATATGGTGTTATTTTCGTATGAACTCTTGGTTAGATCGATCCAAAAGAATAGCTTGGTGTTATTTTAGTACGAACTCTAGGATAGATTGATCGGAAAGAATAGCTTTGAGGTGGTTTCGTACCCTACAAAAAATTTCTTCTTATGTTCTCCTCTAGATAGGAACTTTGGCGTGATTCTTCATCGCGCATTGAGGGGTGGTTATATGATCCAATATATTAGCATTGTTGAGAGCTTGAAGTAGCAAAAGTATAGACCTTGGGCCTCATTTTCAAGCATTGCAATACCATTTGTGCTCACTTTTGTTACTTGCTACCTTGCTGTTTTTTATTGTTTCCTATTACAAAAATCAATATCTACTATCATTACTACGCTTGTATCCTCATCTCTTCACTGAACTTGTGCACCTATACAAATTACCGTTGTATTTGGTGTGTTGTGGACATAAGAGACTTTTTATTATTTGGTTGCAGGTCTGTTTGAGAGAGACCATCTTCATCCTACGCCCCCACGGATTGATAAGCCTTAGGTCATCCACTTGAGGGGAATTTGCTACTGCCCTACAAAACTCTACGCTTGGAGGCCCAACATGAGTCTACAAGAACAAGTTGTGTAGTAGACATCAAGCTCTTTTCTGGTATATCTTTAGATCTTGCAATTGAATCTTTTAGCTTCTTGTTTTATCACTAGTTTGGTTCATAAAAAGGAAACAACAAGAAATGGAATTGTGGTTGCGTCATATTATTCATCTTTGTAATGTCTTTCATGAAAATGACGGAAAGGATAATTGCGGTCAATTGACAGAAGAAGAGTTATATAAAATGTTTAACAAAAAATCTTTGAATGATGACAATAATTGCAATGTTGTTGGTATGAACTCTTTGAATATCCATGATGCTAACGATATACAAAGCGATAAGTTTGGGGATGCTATGTTTGATGATGATGATACTTTTAGTCCCCCAAGTTTCGATGAGAAAATTTATTATGATGATTGCATGCCTCCTATTTATGAGGATTATATTGTTGAAAGTGGGTTTGGAAGAGTGTCAACTCTAGGTAATGATGATCCCACTATTTTGGAGGGTGCTGAATCTTATTTTAATAATTGTGAAAGTGGATTTGGAGAGGTCATGACTCTATTTAGTGATGAATCCACTATTTCGGAAGAGGTTTCAATTGATTATGACAACAAAGTTCCTATCTATGATGATTATGGTGATGACATGTATGCTATAAAGAATTATGATAACCATGAAGCTTGTCATCATGATTTTAATTTTCAATCTCATGATAGTTATTTTGTTGAGTTTGCCCCACTACTATTCATGGGAATAAATATTCTTATGTGGAGAGTAAGAAAATTTCTGTGCTTGTGGATCATTAAAAGAATGCTTTATGTGATAGTCATATTGTTGAATTAATTCATGAGGCTACTTGAAATTATTACGAGAGAGGAATATATGCTTCTTGAAAGCACAAGTGCTCCCTTGGTGGTTTTGGTAATTAATGTTGGACTAATGTTTTTATCTAGAATATTTCAGACAAGTTCAACAGATGGAGTGGCATGGACAATAGGATGTGGAACCCCTTCAAAATGCTAAGGACAAAAGATTGGCTCAAGCTCTAAAGCTCAAGACTCTACATTTTACCTTTGGTGATCCAAGATCACATTGAGTCCATAGTAAATGCCAATACTATTAAAAGGGGATGAGGTGTTGCTTAATGGCTTGCTTGCTCTAAGTGCTTAGTGATATGCTCCAAAATCCCTCAACCACTTCGGCCAAACCAAAAGTCAAACTCGGCCACACCGAAACACTCTATCTGGCGCCACCGACTTCACTTGACATAGCCACCGCCAGAAACCCTAATCAATCCGGTCTCACCGAGATGGGCTTGCAAACTCTCTGTTACCTATTGCAATAATTTCGGCCCCACCAAGATATAAAATCGGTACCATCGAGTTTGCCCGACCAACTCTCTGTTTTGCTTATTACCAAAATCGGTCTAATCGAGTTTGTGTAATCGGTCAAACAGAGATGAGGTTTAACCCTAACCGTAGCACATCGATCCCACCGAGTTGATCATATCGGTCCCACCAAAAATCCTAACGGTCGCATTTTGAACTAAATTGGTCTGACCGAGTTTCATTATTCGGTCCCACCGAATTTGGTGATTTGTGTGTAATGGTTAGATTTTGTGTGGAGGCTATATATACCCCTTCACCTACTCTTAATTCATGGAGAGAGCCATCAGAACATGCCTACACTTCCAGCATTCATTTTCTGAGAGAAAACCACCTACTCATGTGTTGAGACCAAGATATTCCATTCCAACCATATGAATCTTGATCTCTAGCCTTCTCCGAGTTGCTTTCCACTCAAATCATCTTTCCACCAAATCCAAATCAGTGAGAGAGAGTTGATTGTTGGGGAGACTATCTTTGAAGCACAAGAGCAAGGAGTTCATCATCAACACACCATGTATTACCTTTTGGAGAGTGGTGTCTCCTAGATTGGTTAGGTGTCACTTGGGAGCATCCATCAAGATTGTGGAGTTGAACCAAGGAGTTTGTACAGGCAAGGAGATCGCCTACTTCGTGAAGATCTACCCTAGAGAGGCAAGTCCTTCGTGGGCCATGGCCATGGTGGGATAGACAAGGTTGCTTCTTCGTGGACCCTTCGTGGGTGGAGCCCTCCGTGGACTCACGCAACTATTACCCTTTGTGGGTTGAAGTCTCCATCAACGTGGATGTATGATAGCACCACCTATCGGAACCACGCCGAAAATCTTCGTGTCTCCAATTGCGCTTGCACACTCCAATCCCATCCCTTTACTTTCTTACAAATTGCATGCTTTACTTTCCGCTGCTCATATACTCTTGGCATGCTTGCTTGAATGTATTATGCATGTTTAAACTTGTGCTAAAACTCTACCTTAACTTGAAGAAAATAAAAACTACAACTTTTCTTTGTTAGGAGTCTATTCACCCCCCTCTAGATATCTCTTCTCGATCCTTTCAATTGGTATGAGAGCTTTGGTCTCCATTGCTTTGGTTTAAACACCTTTGGAGGAAGATGGACGAGTCTACGTTGGGAAGTCTTAGACGTAGACTGCCTATAATCAATGGAGAATTCTTTCATGAGTGGAAAATTGAGATGCTTGAGATTTTTAATGAATATCATTTGAACAAGTATATTACTAGCCCTTGTCCACCTCATGTTGATCCTTTGCATCCTACCCTTGATGAGTCTATTGACATGATCCGTAATCTTAGAACTGTCAATTTAATCACTAGAGGATTGCCTAGAAACTTGTTTGCTAGCTTGTCTGCTCTTGATTGTGCCTGCACCATATGGAGATTTCTTGAGGAACGATTACCAAACTATTCCTTGCAAAACATGGATGAAATTCTTCATAAGTCTATTGCCTTGAGCAAGATGAGTTCCAATGATCCAAAATTTAGTGATTGTCTATTTGAGCTTACTAATCTTATGTGTGCCACAGGAGATGTTGGAATCATTATCAATATCATCTCCGAAGCCATTAGAACTCATAAAGATGACTATTGTGATGACCATTTATCTAATGAATTGCCTCTCTAGGAATTGATCCATCAGAAGACGATGTTGAACATGGGTAGTATGATGAGGGTGATGATAGCGACCTTGATCTCGACGAGTCTATGAGACACTTTGGTCTTATGTCAAATCTTCGAGGCTACATGGCTGGAGGAAAGGAATGGGTCCTTGATAGTGGATGTACCGATCACATGACCAGAGACAAGGACATGTTTCGTGAGCTTGCTGAAAACGATGGCCCTCAGAAGTACGTCACTTTTGGTGATAACTCAAAGGGTAAGGTGGTTGGCCCTGGTAAGGTGGCCATCTCACATGATAGCTCTATACAAAATGTTATGATCGTTGAATCTCTTGGCTACAATTTACTTTCTGTATCTAGACTTGTTGACTTTGGTTTCAATGTCCTATTTACTGAAGTAGATTGCCAAGTGTTTCATAGAGATAATCATAAAATGGTCTTTACCGGTATACGTAGAGGTGATATATATATTGTTGATTTCACTAAAAAGGCTCAACCTAGAACTTGCCTAATTACTAAATCCTCGAAAGGCTGGTTGTGGCATAGAAGGTTAGGTCATGTGGGCATGCGAAATCTTGATAAGCTTATTAAAGGTGATCACATCCTTGGAGTAAAAGATGTTATATTTGACAAGGATAGATTGTGCAGTGCTTGTCAAGCAGGAAAACAAGTCGGAGGAAGCCATCCCGTGAAGAACATCATGACCACGAGGAGACCGCTCGAGCTACTTCATATGGATCTCTTTGGTCCCAGTGCCTACAAAAGTCTTGGTGGAAACTCATTTGGTCTAGTTATAGTTGATGATTTTCAAGAATTACGTGGTGTTCTTTCTTGATGAGAAATCGCAGGTCCAAAATATCTTCAAGAACTTCGCTAGGAAGTCCCAAAATCAATTTGAAGTGAAGATCAAGAAGGTTCGCAATGACAACGGAACGGAGTTTAAGAACGTAAATGTGGACCTTTCTTGATGAGGAAGGGATTTCACACGAGTTCTCGGCTACGTACACGCCTCAACAAAATGGAGTTATTGAGAGGAAGAACCGAACTCTTATTGTAACGCCTCGAGACCGTTGCGCCAGGTGTCTTCCAGTTGTTCGTTGTTGTTGCGTTGTCATTTGTTTACGTGTCATGCATTTCATAGCATGTCATCATGTGCAGCGCATTTACATACGTGTTCGTCTCATGCATCCGAGCAATTTACCCGTTGTCCGTTTTGCAATCCGGCACTCCTATGTCATCCGGCGCCCCCTTTTTGCCTCTTTTCATGTGCGGGTGCTAAACATTCTCGGAATGGACCGAGATTTGCCAAGCGGCCTTGGTTCACCACCGGTAGACCGCCTGTCAAGTTTCATGCTATTTGGAGTTTGTTTGATACTCCAACGGTTAACTGGGGAACCGTAAAGGCCTCATGTGTGTTGCAGCCCAACACCCCTCCAAACTGGCCGAATAACCCATCCAAACCCCATCCATCCTCTCGGTCGTTCGATCACGGTCGCGTGGCCAAATACCGCACTCCATTTGGACTCTCCTAGCTCCCTCTACCTATATATATGTGCAACCCTTCCAAATTCACGGTCTAAACCCTAGATCCATTTATCTTCGCGCCGCCGGACATTTCTTCCTCCGCCACCGGACATGTCCGCCCTCCACCTCGCTCCAGCCAATCCCGTCGTGCCACATCATCACCGCCGCTCCCTCGTCCAACCGGTGACCGCCGCCTCCCACCACCGCGCGGCCCGCGGATCCCATCCGGGGCCCGCGCGAGCCCGACCGCGCCGCCGCCCGGCCCGAGAGCGCCCGCCTGCGTGCCTCGCGCCCCGCCGCCCTTGCGCCGCTGCCCGGCCTCCCGCCGGAGAGCTCCACCAGAGCCGCTTCACCGCTATCACCGCCTGCCGGTGCCCGAGTGCCTCCCGCATCCAAGCGACGCCACCACCCCGCCAGGTCGCTGCCGCCCTTCCCTCTCTTTTCTCCTCCTTCTACCTCTCTCTTCCTCACTACCTCACTGGCGCATGCAGGAGTTCGCCGGATCTCACCGTCCTCACCTGCCGAATGCCGCCTCCGCACAGGAATGGGTTCCCCCGCCTCGGATCTATGCAGATCCAACTGGATCTGGCCCCTCCCCGCCTCTCCGACCTTGCATCTCCTCGCCGGAGTCCTTGACGCCGGCCTCCCTGCCCTGCGCGTGTGCTCGTGGGGAGGACGACGACGACGCCCAGCGCCCCGACCCATCGTGCCTTCGTAGGCCGGCCCATCTCCGCCGGCCCAGATCTGTGCTCCCGAGGCCCAGCTACCTTCCCGCAAATGGGCTGCGCCCAATGGGTGAGCCACCACCTAAACACTGCCTTGTGCGCGCTTTAGTTATTCATCGCTCACCCTGTATTTTTTTCAAGAATATGGCTAAGTCCTCAGCATCGGGGGTGCTTGTTCATCATGCCATATCTTCTCATCCGTAGCTCCGTTTTGCGCGTGTGATATATCAAATTGTTCATCATGATGCCCTCTTCATTTTGTTCCATTGCACCATGCTTGTTTGAGTCCATCTTGATGCCCTAATGACTGTTGCAAGAATGCTTAATAATGTTAGGTGCTAATTCTTATCAGATTATGAGCATTTGTCATTTTTGCCATGATTATTGTGTGCTGCATATGAGCATGAGCTCTACATGTGTTTTGGGCTATGTCATGCCATCTTTACAAGGGTGTATGCCATGTATTTTTGTGATCAATGTGGTGACTAGCACATGCATCCAAAGTAGCTCTCGTGATATTGCTGATTTCAGGATGTCAGGTTTTTCACTAAGTCTTTGTCTGCTGTTATTTTTATGCCATGTGTTCATGTTGTTACAGAGAGATCCATGCCTCTTTTGAGTATGTTCAGTAAGGATGATTTTGACATATTGTTATTCTCTATCCAACCATGTCATTGTTTGCATTTATGGAGTACCCTAGCATGACTCGATCTTGCTCTACTTTTGCTATAAAATGTTCCTGGCAGATTGTTTACATGTTAATCAATTTTGCCAAGGTTGTTGTAGTTGATCCGTGCATGCTATCAGATTGTTCTTGCCATGGTTAGCTTCTTCATCATGTCTTCTTGCTGGGAGTATGCTTAGTTTATCATGCAATGCCTTGTGTTGTGTGCATCGAGCTCGCAAACATGCCTTCATAACTCTGTTTTGCCATGTCCAGTTTTCTGCTAAGTCTGAATCTGTTAACGAAACTTGATATGTTTACATGGGTGCCATCGTATCTTCTGATCCTTTTTGGCTTATGGTCACTAAGGGACTTTTGTTATATGATTTGAGTAGATTCATTCCATGCCTTTGTTTGCTATGTCCTATTCTTGTAGCATGTGGTTATCTTGCTCTAGACATTGCTTCCTAATGTAATTCCTGGCATGTTGTTATTTTCACTAAGTCTGTGATGCTGTTATCTTTTGCACTTTTGCCATGCTTGTTTGAACCTGCTATTTTGTGATTTAGCCATAGCTCAGTGCTCATCTTTTGTCAAGCATCTTGATTAAATAACTCTCATGTGTTTTTTTGCTATGTTAGAGTGCAGTAGGTTAGTTTCTTGTTGCATTCTAGATGGCATTGTGCTGTTAATCGCGGTATTGTGCCATTATTGTTTTGCTTGCCATTTGCAAATCGTGCATCCGATTCCGACGATCTTTATATCAATTTCAACCGAAATCAACTCATCTTTCCAGAGGCACACTTGGTTTGCCAAGTTGAGGCCTGATTAAATCTTTTCCTTCCGGAGCGTGCATATGCATTGCATATCACATCCCGCATATCATGTCATGTTTTGCATCATGTTGCTTGCGCATTGCACCGTGGTTGATTGTTGTTTCCTTGGCTTGTGTTCTTGATTTGGGTAGAGCCGGGGGACGAGTTCGTGTTTGATGAACCCGTTGAGTACGTTTACGAGGATCAAGCTTACGTCAACTCGGAGAACTTTGCAGGCAAGATGACCATACCCTCGAAAGCACTTCTATCTTTGCTTGCTAGTTGTTCGCTATTTTGCTGCACCGCGAGACCTACCACTTGCTATATCATGCCTCCCATATTGCCATGTCGAGCCTCTAACCCACCTTTCCTAGCAAACTGTTGTTTGGCTATGTTACCGCTTTTGCTCAGCCTCTCTTATAGCGTTGCTAGTTGCAGGTGAAGATGAAGTTTGTTCCATGTTGGAACATGGTTATTGTTGGGATATCACAATATCTCTTATTTAATTAATGCATCTATATACTTTCTAAAGGGTGGAAGGCTCAGCCTTATGCTTGGTGTTTTGTTCCACTTTTGCCGCCCTAGTTTCCATCATACCGGTGTTATGTTCCTTGATTTTGCGTTCCTTACACGGTTCGGTGTTATGGGGACCCCTTGACAGTTTGCTTTGAATAAAACTCCTCTAGCAAGGCCCAACCTTGGTTTTACCATTTGCCTCACCACCACCTACCCTTCCCTCGGGTCGGCCAACCCGAGGGTCATCTTTATTTTAAGCCCCCCCCCCCCGCCCGGGCCAGTGCTGGTCTAAGTGTTGGTCTGAACCGAGCTGCCTGCGGGGCCACCTCGGGGAAATTTGAGGTCTGGTTTTACTCATAGCTTGTCTCATCCGGTGTTGCCCTGAGAACGAGATATGTGCAGCTCCTATCAGGATGTCGGCGCATCAGGCGGTCTTGCTGGTCTTGTTTTACCATTGTTTAAATGTCTTGTAACCGGGATTCCGAGTCTGATCGGGTCTTCCTGGGAGAAGGAATATCCTTCATTGACCGAGAGAGCTTGTGATGGGCTAAGTTGGGACACCCCTACATGGTTTTGAACTTTCGAAAGCCATGCCCGCGGTTATGGGCAGATGGGAATTTGTTAATGTCCGGTTGTAGAAAACCTGACACTTAATTAAAATGAATTAATAGCGTGTGTAGCCGTGATGGTCTCTTCTCGGTTGGGTCCGGGAAGTTAACACGGTTCTTGTGTTATGCTTGAACGTAAGTAGTTTCAGGATCACTTCTGGATCACTTCTAGATCACGACCGTTGGTTCGCTTCTCTTCTCGCTCTTATTTGCGTATGTTAGCCACCATATATGCTAGTGCTTGCTGCAGCTCCACCTCACTACCTTTTCCTACCCATAAGCTTAAATAGTCTTGATCGTGAGGGTGTGAGATTGCTGAGTCCCCGTGACTCACAGATTACTTCCAAAACCAGTTGAAGGTGCCGATGATACCAGTGCAGGTGACGCAACCCAGCTCAAGTGGGAGCTCGATGAAGATCGTGTTCGTTGTGTTGTTTCGTTTCCAGTTGATCACTAGTGGAGCCTAGTCGGGGCGACCGGGGACCTAGCAATAGGGGTGGTCTTTCTTTATTTTGGTTCCGTAGTCGGACCTTGATTCTATTCTGGATGATGTAATGCTATATTTATGTATTGTGTGAAGTGGCGATTGTAAGCCAACTCTTTACCCCTTTCTTATTCAGTACATGGGATGTGTAAAGATTACCCCTCTTGTGACATGCCTACTATGTGGTTATGCCTCTAAGTCGTGCTTCGACACGTTGGAGATATAGCCGCATCGTGTGTGTTACACTTATTGAGATGGCGAGAATGATGCTTGATGAGTACAAGATGCCAAAACACTTTTGGGCAGAAGCGGTTGAGACAACCTGTCATGCAACAAATCGCTTGTATCTCCACAAGCTACTTGGCAAGAGGGCATACGAGCTTCTCACCGGTAACAAACCACAAGTTGGATACTTTCGAGTGTTTGGCTCAAAGTGTTACATTCTTGATAAGCATATTCGTTCTAAATTTTCTCCTAAATCTCATGAGGATTTCTTACTCGGTTATGGCTCAAACTCTCATACTTACCGTGTCTACAACAATTTCACCCGAAAGGTTGAAGAGACGGTAGATGTGAAGTTTGATGAATCTAACGGCTCGCAAGTAGAGCAATGCCAATTGATGTAG
The DNA here is from genome assembly GCF_002162155.2 of Triticum dicoccoides. NCBI lineage: Eukaryota > Viridiplantae > Streptophyta > Magnoliopsida > Poales > Poaceae > Triticum > Triticum dicoccoides. The sequence continues at coordinate 310,709,147 of NC_041390.1, read as the reverse complement.
GAGACAAAGACCCTTCGGAAGCAATCCAAGACATGTCTATTGGCAAGATTCGTCCAACGGAGGTGAAGGAGAATACCTCGTCCATCCAAGTGGAAGCTTCTGCCTCACGACAAGGTGAACCAAGAGTTGACCTCGAAGCATCCGCAAGTGGGACACGCCAAGATGAAGAAAACGAGGAAGTACACCAAGATGAACCTTATCAACCTCCTTATCCACCACGACGAGAGAACGACAACGTCAGCAATGAAGAAGGCCAAGAAGAAGAACGAGATGATGAAGAAGATGATCCACCCTGACCCAAACAAAAGCTCCCATGGGTTCGAGAAAGAGTTTCACGAGGCCATCCCGTTGAACAAATCTTCAACGATATTCAAACCGGGAGAATCACTCACTCTAAAACTCGTTTGGCTAATTTTTGTGAACATTATTCATTCATCTCTAGCATTGAACCTATGAAGGTTGAAGAAGCATTGGAAGATCCGGATTGGAAAATGCCATGCACGAAGAGCTACACAACTTTGAGAGAAACCAAGCGTGGACATTGGTCGAGAAGCCCGACAACAACCACAACATCATCGGTACCAAATGGGTCTTTGGCAACAAGCAAGATGAAGATGGTCAAGTCGTCCGCAACAAAGCACGTCTCATCACCCAAGGCTACACTCAAGCTGAAGGAATGGACAACGGTGAGACATATGCCCCCGTTGCTAGAATTGAGTCCATCTGCATATTACTTGCCTATGCTAATCACCATGATATCACCTTGTACCAAATGGACATTAAAAGTGCTTTCCTAAATGGTGAAATTGAGGAGGATGTTATGTTAAACAACGCTCTAGGAGCTTGTTTAAGACCATAGAGAGCTTTACTAAAATGGTTAATGGTGAATTATTTGTGTGCCAAATTTAAACAATGTCTAATCTTTTTACTAGTTAATGGTGAATTATTTGTGTGCCAAACTTATGTCGATGATATCATATTTGGTTCAACTAACCCTCATTTTAATGAAAAGTTTGGAAAGCTAATGTGGGAGAAGTTTGAGATGTCTATGATGAGTGAACTCAAGTTCTTGCTTCGTTTGCAAATCAAGCAAACTAAGGAAGGCACCTTTGTTTCTCAAACAAAGTATACCAAGGACTTATTCAAGAAGTTCAACATGTAAGAAAGCAAAGGTATGAAAACTCCCATGCCTACTAGTGGACATCTTGACTTGACCAAGGATGGCAAACCGGTTGACCAAAAGGTTTATCGCTCTATGATTAGTTCATTGTTATATCTATGTGCCTCCCGTCCGGATATCATGATAAGTGTGTGCATGTGTGCATGATATCAAGCGGCCCCCAAAGAATTTCATCTTAAGGCTGTGAAAAGGATAGTGAGATACCTAATACATACATCAAATTTTGGCATTTGGTATCCTAAGAGGTCTTCTTTTGATCTTGTTGGCTACTCCGATTTAGACTATGCCGGAGACAAGGTTGATATAAAGTCCACTTCGGGTACTTGTCAATTCCTTGGTAGATCTCTCGTGTCTTGGTCCTCCAAGAAACAAAAGTAGGTATCATTATCCACCGCCGAAGCAGAATACATTGCCGCCAGTTCATGTTGTGCTCAATTACTTTGGATGACCCAAACTCCTAAAGATTATGGGATCTATGTGAAACTTGTTCCATTGCTTTGTGACAATGAAAGTGCTATTAAGATTGCTCATAATCATGTGCAACATTCTCAAACTAAGCATATAGAAGTTCGTCATCATTTCATTTGAGATCACGTTGCTAAAGGTGATATTGATCTTAAGAATGTTTGTAAAGACAAGAAATTGGCGGATATATTCACCAAACCGCTTGATGAGAAAGTATTTTGTCGTTTGAGAGGTGAATTGAACATCATTGATGCTTCAAACTTGGAGTAAAAACTCCATTCGGATACATGCAAGGCATGAGCCTTTGACTAATCCTTGATGTTTCTCTTATGATGATGATCATATGTCTTTGATATATTTGCACCCTTGCATGTTATCTAACCCTTGTAGGTACTTGGATGAACCAAAATCTATGATATTGCAAATCACTCACATCTTGAGCAATCTCTACATCACCAAGTCTCTACGATATAGTGGTTGAAGACAAGGAAGCATGAAACCTTTCAACATATCCTTGGACCATTTCTATATATCAAATTTCATTTGGTTTCGAGTTCATGATTGTCAAATTGGATACACAAGTGCTCTTCCTTGCAAGACTAACCCATGTAAGTAGATGAACTCAAACTACAAGTGGTGCTCCCAATCTTTGATGAGCTACATCAACCTTGAGCATCCCACACAAGTTCAACTACATGATCAAGTTCAACACCACCACCCAAGGTATGTTATTCCATCTTAGAGAAGCTTTACCCCAAGTCATGGGTCAAAGCAACTCAACAAGAGGCGAATACATCAAATGCTTAAATGAAAAATGGTAACCCCATTTTGAGGTTAAACGATGAGTATGATCTACAATCAAGTGTTCTCACTTGACTCCTTAGTCAATATACTCTAACATAGGTGACTATGTCGCTAACCAATTCTAGATGAAGTTCTCTAGCGTTTCTATGTATTCTTGCATTTGTCTCTTGCATATTTGTTTCCCTTCATCTAGATTTCTTTTCTTTTTCTTTGTTTTTGTTCTGCATTCCCAGCATCCAATTCATTGCAAATCTTTGTGAGATTTTATTTGCCTAGTGAGCCGAGATGACAATTGTTCTTTCTCTATGTTGAACTCGGACACACCGGTTTGTCTTTTTCGGTCAAACTGAACCAATTCAATGCCACCAAATGAAACAACTCAGTGTTACCAATTTCAACGCTGAGAAGACAATTTGCCACTTGCATCCTGCATAATTGATCTAGCTCCACTCGATGATTCTTGTTCTCTACCAGAATCACACTCTATATGTTGCTTTGCTTTGTGGCTCAAGGACCAAACCTATCTTGACTCACAATCTAGAAGATCCCTTCTTGGAAATTGATGTCAAAGGGGGAGAGAGAGATCACATCGAAGCTTATTCCCTTCAAAAGGGGGAGAGTACTTTAAAGGGGGGAATGCTTAATCATATCAAACAGAGAGAGACCTAGAATGCTTGGTATTCAAGAGGAGAGAAGTCACATGTCTTTAAAGGGGAAAGGCATGTCAGTTTACTATCTGTTTTGCTCTGATTTTCTGTTCCCTATGTTCTCCTATTATCTAGTATAAGATTCATGGGGAGAAAGACATCTAAGGGAAGGAAATCTTGTATTCATTGCATATCTATTCCTTGGGGACATGTCTATATCCAATGGGAATACACAGTACTCATTCTCCACATGTCATCCCAGTCTTCGTACTCTTGTGGCTCTTTGGTTTGCTCTGGTTAGTAGATATATCTGTGTTATCTAACCTTGTTTACTCAGGTTCATCTCTTTAAAGACCACAAGGTAAATATGTGCATCTCACCCGTGTGCATGATGATCTCTTGCTGATGTACATATTGTTTGCAAGAAGGACTCATGAACATGAAGGTACAATTCCCATATCCACATCATTTTCTCTGATGCATATAGCCAACATACATGTAATTCACTGCTTGCTCTATCATGATTATGCATTCACATGCTCTCATATTCCATAATTTCATGGATGCATACATGTAGGGGGAGCCTATGCATGTTACATGTCTTTCCAAAGCTTTACCTGATATTCTTTATATATCTCTATCTAAAGCTTTGATGTATGATGTCATCAATTACCAAAAGGGGGGAGTTGAAAGCACAAGTGCTCCCTGGGTGGTTTTGGTAATTAATGTCAACATATCACTTGTTGGACTAATGTTTTTATCTAGAGTATTTCATACAAGTTCAATAGATGGAGTGGAGTGGACAATAGGATGTGGAACCCCTTCAAAATGCTAAGGACAAAAGATTGGCTCAAGCTCTAAAGCTCAAGACTCTACATTTTACCTTTGGTGATCCAAGCTCACATTGAGTCCATAGGAAAAGCCAATACTATTAAAAGGGGATGAGGTGTTGTGTAATGGCTTGCTTGCTTTAAGTGCTTAGTGATATGCTCCAAAAGCCCTCAACCACTTTCTCATATCCACATATGTCCCAAACCAAAAGTTAAACTCGGCCCCACCGAAACACTCTATCTGGTGCCACCAAGTTCACTTGACATAGCCACTGCCTAAAACCCTAATCAATTCGGTCTCACCGATGGGATCTCGATCTCACCGAGATGGGCTTGGAAACTCTCTGTTACCTATTGCAATAATTTTGGTCCCACCAAGATATGCAATCGGTCCCACCGAGTTTGCCTGGCCAACTCTTTGTTTTGCTTATTACCAAAACCTGTCTCACCGAGTTTGTGTAATCGGTCAAACCAAGATGAGGTTTTACCCTAACCCTAGCACATCGGTTCCACCGAGTTGATCATACCGGTCCCACCGAAAATCCTAACATTCATATTTTGAACTAAATTGGTATGACCGAGTTCATTATTCGGTCCCACCGAGTTTGGTGATTTGTGTGTAACGGTTAGATTTTGTGTTGAGGCTATATATACCCGTTCACCCACCCTTCATTTGTGGAGAGAGCCATCAGAACATGCCTACACTTCTGAGAGAAAACCACCTACTCATGTGTTGAGACCAAGATATTCCATTCCAACCATATGAATCACGATCTCTAGCCTTCTCGAAGTTGCTTTCCACTCAAATCATCTTTCCACTAAATCCAAATCAGTGAGAGATATTTGAGTGTTGGGGAGACTATCATTTGAAGGACAAGAGCAAGGAGTTCATCATCACACGTCATTTATTACCTTTTGGAGAGTGGTGTCTCCTAGATTGATTAGGTGTCACTTGGGAGCCTCCGTCAAGATTGTGGAGTTGAACCAAGGAGTTTGTACGGGCAAGGAGATTGCCTACTTTGTGAAGATCTACCCTAGTGAGGCAAGTCCTCCGTGGGAGATGGCCATGGTGGGATAGACAAGGTTGCTTCTTCGTGGACCCTTCGTGGGTGGAGCCGCACAACCGTTACCCTTCATGGGTTGAAGTCTCCACCAACGTAGATGTACGATAGCACCACCTATAGGAACCACACCAAAAATCTCCATGTCTCCAATTGCGTTTCCACACTCCAATCCCATCCCTTTACTTTCTTGCAAATTACATGCTTTACTTTTCGCTGCTCATATACTCTTGCCATGCTTGCTTGAATAAAACTCTACCTTAACTTGAAGAAATAAAAATTGCAACTTTTCTTTGTTTAAACTTGTGCTAAAACTCTACCTTAACTTGAAGAAAATAAAAATTGCAACTTTTCTTTGTTAGGAGTCTATTCACCCCCCTCTAGACACCTCTTCTCGATCCTTTCACTTCTACATATCTAAATAATATCAAGTCTCCTCTCTATGTGTTGAAAGTTTTGAAGTTGCACTTGTTTGCCTTCCTATGCTAGTTGTTTCTTGCTCCCATAAATTGTTTGATCACAAAATCCCTATGCATAGAAAGTGGGTTAGACTTAAATGTGATTTCCATGTGATTCATGATGCTCTTTTCATGCTTCAATTCTTATCTTTTATGCGAGCATCATTGAAATCCTCATGCCTAGCTAAAAGGCATTAAAGAAAAGATGATGTAGGGTAGAACCCTAATGGCCCGATCTTTCATGAAAGCAGTGGATCCCGTCCAAGAATGCGAAGAACATGAGGGGAAAACGAAGGAAAACACAAGAGGAAACATGAGAGAATCACTCAACCAACAAAAATAGATCACACATGCGCTAGATCGATGAACACAAAGGTGAGATACAAGATCCAAAGTCAACAACGGACGATACAAGAGGTAACCGGTCTTCTCCGTGAGGAGGTCTTGAATCCACGGGGGATCTTCCCTTAGAAAGGGGGCTTGAATCCAAAGGGATCTTCTCCGTAGAGGCTGCGGTCTCTCTCGTGGAGTAGATCCGACATGGAGCTCTACCTCTCAAATGAGCTATCACAACGCTAACCCTAGAAAAGAGGTGGAGGAGGTCTATTTATAGTCTAGTGGGCAAAGGGGTAAGTGAGGGGGCGAAACAAGTACATGGGCCTCGGCCCGGAGGCTTGCACGCAGGCCAGGTCGGATGATCCGGATGGGGGTCTGGATGATCCGGGCGTCGTCCGGATGACCCGGCTTCACCGAGTGGATTCTGCAAGGTTCGTCCGTCGTGGTGTATGGATTACCCGGATGATCCGAGGGTCGGCCCGGATGATCGGGCTGGGCCAGAATGATCCGGCTCGGCGTCCGGATGTCCGGCTCCATCACAGCAGCCGCTCTGTCTTCTTCTCCTTTCTTCCGTCTTCTCTTCCACGCTTCCCTCGTGGATGGTGTAGACGTAGACTTGCGCTTGCACTCCTCCTCGACATTCGTGATGTTCCGACAATACCTATGTATGCACGCGGAGGGAGTGTCAAGTAGTGTACCATCCTCAAGAGGGTCAAGTGAGCACATGTAAAGGAGATGCTTCACCTTTGTGTATGTGAAGTAGATGTCGCACGTGTCACTTGCCAAATGGTGTCTTGACATGGTGATGTCCGTAGGATGCTCCGCATCATCCCCTCCCCCTTGGGACAGATCCAACCTCGGATCGAAATCCAAATCACCATGGGAAAGAGATGTCGTCGCCATGTAGGAGTGGACGCTCACCAAGTACTTGTCATATTGAAGCTCGAAATGGGCACTCTCCAATGTCGCACCATCTAGTGATTCCTTCAAAAGGAGCAAGAACAACAAACACTTGGAAAAACAAATGTGGTTAGCGTTAGTGCAAAACCAAGCATTCAAGAGGTGATTCACCCAACAAGTGTCGTCATCAAGCATAGCATATGGTGTGACAACGGATTGTGACATGGCATGTAAGCACATAAATTGAACATAATGAAAGTCATCATGGAAAAAAGCATGTAAATGTGAGGTAGCGATGCAAATGTGTGTGAGAAGAGAATAAGCATCTACCTCATGGTCATAGCAATCATGCATATATCACATGACAAATGGTTTATGGTAGGCAAAGGAAGCATTCACCACACCAAATAAAATGAAGTGTCTAAACACATGAGTCAAGTGCAAGACAATCCAAGCATAACGTGCATAGGGTGTAGTGAAGATAGTATGGCACTCAACACAATGGAAAGAGCAATTGTTGATCATGTGTGAGGCAATCAAATCAATCATGTGACAAGCAATGGGACATGGCATATGTGAAGAAGTGACATTGTTGCAACCAAATATATGATAGGAGCAAGTAATCCAAGAATTGGATGCAACACACAAGGCATATATATCATGAGGCATGGGAATGTGGAAATAGCAAGTCGAAGCAAGATCTCTAACATGTGCGCAATCAAGTGGTCCAAGTCTCATGGTTTGGGGGTTCTCAAAAGAGAAGGATATCACCTTGAAAGCATGTCCTTGTGCGTCCTTCACAATGCCGAAGTACAAGCAACTGCGATGTAGAATCGTCGAGGTAGGAGGTGGTTCGCTCTCAAGAGCTCGAATGGTCAACTCATGTGACGTGGAAGTTGACACGAAGTCCAAGTATCCTACACATGCACACAACAAAAGAAAGAACGTATGCACATGGTAGATAAACACATCATCCATCATGATGGTTCTCTTCTCTTGCACATAACCATTAGAAGCACAACTGCGGGAAGAATATGATGCAACAATCGCAATATTCATGGCACTAGGTATATGGTGCAAAGAGGTAAGACAAGCATGCTTCACAAGGAATATGTCAAAATCTCCAAATAGATGTGAGAATGCTATGGGGGCAATCTCATGAGCAAGGCGAAATGCATTGTTGCACTCAATTCATGGCAAATCATCTAGCATGAGAGAGGAAACATATGTAGATATATGACAAGAAGCAATAACAATCATGTGCAAAGCATGTAGATGGTTGTCATCAACCGCATGGAGCGAGCAAGTTTGAGTCATCGGAGATGCAACATAAGCAATCATAGTAATCAAGTTGTGCAAGCTAGTAGTGCGAAGATGCAACATACTAGAGTAAATCATGGCAATCATGTCATGTGAGCAAATAATAGGCATAGGCAATGCACATGACATATCGCAAGCACAAACACAAAGCAAGATCATGGTATCATCATAGGCATGGGGCACAAAGCAAACATGGCAATAACAAGAAATATCTCCACCAAGCTTGCAAATACACATACAAGTATGAGAATCGATCATCATGTGTAATGCAAAGCATGGGTCACAAATGCATGTCAAAGGCATAGGAATGAGCATATCATGCAAAGTGAACATGGCAAGATGGGCGTATAATATGTAATGGACAATAATCCATAACCATGTGAGGGACATGTAGAATAAATGCGCGAAGACTTCGCGTGAAGAGAGCGGTGGGAAGGAAAATCCATGGTATCCCAAGGCATCGTTGCTCTCTAGAGCTCGTTTTCTCAACTCATGGTATTGTGAGGTTTACAAGTAATCATGGGTACCTACACAACAAATACACAAGCGAAAGAAATTGTGTGTGTGGTAAATGTACACATCATCCATCATGATGTGTATGTGCACGTGTGAGTTAGCACAAGATAAGTATCACTCAAAGAAATTTGATGCATGGTATAGGAACATGTCATCCATAATGAAAGAATAGTTGTTATGTACAACACGATGGGGATGCAAATTGAGCATACAATTATATGGCACATCAATAGCATGTTTATTCATGGGAAGCATATGGAGCACACAAGTATTGGGATCATGCAATGAATGGGATTAATCAAAATCTCCTAAAATGTATGCGGAAACTATGGGGGTCTCCTCATGAGCAATATTGGAAAGATCACATGGAGAAAATGGACAACATCCAAAACAATGCATATCCGAAACTAGGTGTTCATGGCATGGCATATGAGATAAATGATGCAATGGGAGCATATCAATATCATCACAAGAAAAACAAATGCCAATAACCATGGGCTTGTCATCTATGCCATATGTGCAAATTGGGTTCATATTAATGGCATATGCATAGTCACTATGAAGAGATTGCAAATATGACATGTGGTCGATCTCATGCATAGCATATGACAAGTCAAGCGGATTGGCAAACATGATGTGACCGAGAGAATTAGAACAACAAATCCTATGTAACATGGCATCACAACTAATAGACTCCACATGGAAATCATCATACTCATCATAAATGGGTAAATCATCGCATGGGGAAGTCACACTAGCATGAAGCATGGAAATAGGTTGATCAACATCATGCAAGCAATCAATGTCATGATAGTCCACAAGCGGGACAAGAGCATCACCTTCACCTATGTTACCTTTGTCATTCCACTCAGGTGGTGTAGGTGAGGTGGGTAAGACCGAATGGTGGTCAAGATCATCATTGTGATGGAACCATATGGGGGGTGCATCATATTCCACCATGGCCATCGTCTTGTTCAAAGGTAGGACGAAGTCGCCGAGAATCGGCACGTCATCATATAAGGGACCTAGCACCAAATGAGAAGACACAATAGAGGTAGAGGTCAAGTTGTTAGTGTTTAAAGTGGCCTCACATGACCTATCAACTATCTCACTCTCTCTATGTGGTGGTTCACTCACTCCCTCAAAATAGGTGCACTCAATCTCACGTATGGCGGAGTCACTCATCTCACTCAAGTGGTGGAGGTTGTGGCTCTCCTCACATGGGAATTGGGGTAACACATCATATATCGGGCTAGTGGTGTAGTCACTCTCACTCTCAATATGGTGGGAAAAGTCACTCAAGTCATCATACGTCGCCGTGGTCGAAGGGAAAATCCCATGCTCAACCATCTCGTTGTTGTCATCGTGGATGAAGGCCGAAGATGGCACATCATCACTCTCGCCTCCTAAGATGGAAGCATCATCCTTTCTTGCCACCTTGTCGCTCGCCTCCAAAGCTTGGTCCTTGAGGTTCTCCGTAGTCGTACTTGTCTCCGCACCATCTTGAAAAAGAGTCGAAGTAGACTCGGCATCGTCAATGCCACAAAGAGGGATGGCGGTGAAGTCGAACTTGGGAGCATCGTCTTGGAGATCATCGGGCTTGGACATCATGGTGGTACTAGCCTCATGCTCGTTCTCATGGAGCTTGGTCGTCGCGAAGTGAGCTTGGGTTGGAGAAGCTTTGGCCTTCATTAGTTCTTGTTCCGCCTTGAGAGCACCAATGTAGTTGTCGTCAAGGGACTTGTAGTTCTCGAGGAAGATCGTCTTGGAGATGTCATTGTGCAATCCCATCATGAAGTGGAACTTCATCTAAATGGGGTCATCCATGCCGGCTCGTTGCAAGACAATCTTCATCTCCTTGAAGTTCGCGTCGATGGACTTGGATCCTTGGGTGGTGTTCTCCAATTGGCGTAGAAGTTGTTTCGTGTAGGTTGGAGGCACAAACTCTCGCCGCAAAGATCTCTTCGTCTTGGACCAACTCATGTCGTAGGTCTCCGAAGGTGTGTGAAGCCACCATGTGGACGCGTAGTCGTGGAAGTTCCTTGTGGCGCACTTCACTTGATCTTCGGGAGGAACTTGATGTAGCTTAAGGTACTCGTCCATTAGGTACTCCCACTTGAGATACTCCTCGGGTTCTTGAGTCCCATAGAAAGGAATCTTGTGGTCGGTGTCGAGGTCGTAGTAGCTTGTGGAAGTCGCAGACTTGAGCTTGGGGAGCTTCTCTTGAGGTGCTTGTGGGCGAAGATGCCGTATGTCCATAGGCAAAGATGCCTTGAAGTCGCTTGGCAAAGATGCCAAGGGAGATGGTGAAGTCGTTGAGCGGTTGTTGGTGTTGAGCTCGTGACCTTCACGTCCTTGTTGGTGATGGTGTCGATGCCAATGTGATCTTGCCAGAAATGGTAGCTCGGAGGCATGTGCTATTGAGCGTCTTCTCGAAGATGAGGAAGACCGCTTGTAGTACTTGATGAGGGCCTTGATCTCCTCCATTTGAGCTTGCATCTTGGCGTCGGTGGAGTTGTTCATGGCATCGAACTCGTCGTCGTTATTGTAGACCGAAGATAAAATGCCTTCCCTATCCATCACAAGACTCAAGCAAATATGAGTGGGAGAAAGAGAAGAATGAATACCAAATGTACCTTGACCGAAGTTGAAAGTGGATCAATGATCACTCCAATGTGGACAAGGAAATAGCACAATTGGTACCAATTCTTGTCGGTTTCTCACACCTACACAAATAAGTCTTATGGTGGAGCTCGGTGAGGATAGTGGCACAAAAATTTGATGTAAAATGTTAGCAAGAGTCAATAATGTTGAAAAAGATTCACAAATTCGCAAGTGAAACAAGTAGACCAATAGCAATATGTGGCACAAGAAAACACACACACAGATAGATAAATGGGGTCATGCAACCAAGGATGAGCACAAAATGTGGAATCCACGGAAAACGCTCGTGTTGCACAACTCAAGAGAGAGGCTAGCACGATTGCTCTATAGGCGGATACGACACTTGTGCACAACCTATAAGATGCAAAATGTATCGACTTTCTATCACAAGTATGCTATATATGTATGATGTTCCGGTGGTATGATCCAAGATGATCGGATATGACAATCTTATGCAATGTGGTAAGATGCTATGGCTATTTCTTACAAGCTCTTTGCTCTTTCTCTTTTGCTTAAAAGCTTATTCTTTTTTTTGTATGGACACTTTGAGAAATGCACAAACCAAGATAGCAATTGTGTATATGCGGGAACAATCTTGAGGCACAAGGGATGATACCGATATGATATGGTATGTATGCAATGTATGGTGTAGATCACTAATGTGCACAAGTAATGTTGCCGGCAATACTCAAATGGCTAGTCTCGATAGGCAAGTGACACAAAATGGGCTAGGGGTTATGAATGCAATGGCAAGGGGAATGTACAATGGTGGGGTACCACGATACCAAGATGATATGGAGGTTACCGTCCGCGGTGATGATGAGTGGCGGTGATCTTGATGGAGATACCAAGATGATGGAGACTCGTCCCTAAGTAGCCGAAACACCTTAGGAAACGGAAACAGCACAACTCAAAATCTCAAGGACAAAAGTCAAATGGTGGTAGCGGAAAGCGGTGGTGTTGCACTAGGCAATGTGAAAGTGGAGGTTATGGTGGTGGACTATACACGGTGTCGGAGTTGAAAGCACGGTCCCTAAGTAGCCGAAATACCTTAGGAGACACAACTCACAACACAAACAAAATTGGGTTATGTTGGGGTGGCGGAAGTGTATGGTGGCCAAGGTTATGCGGAAGTGGTGGTGGTGGTCGATGAAGGAGCAACCATCCCTAAGTAGCTGAAACACCTTAGGCGACTCAAGTCACAACTCAAACAACCACATATACAATGGGGATCAAAATGTGTTAGGTTGCGGAAGTTGGTGGTGGTAATGCGGATGATATGGTGGAGGGCCTAGGCAAACATGCCAAATTTCAGAAAATTTGATGGAGTCAAATGATGTTGGTGGTATTTTTGTGGGAAGGCGGATGTCAAGAGCTTCAAAACGAGCTAAAGAACGTCAAAAACGGAGTTCGGATGAATTAGATATGGCCAAAACAACAATTCAGCCGAGTCAGTGTCAGGGTTACCCGGACATCCGGGAGTAGGTCCGGATGATCCGGGTTCGTCAACCGGATTTCTGCCGTGTGGGGCGTCCGGACATCCGGGAGATGGTCCAGCTGATCCGGGTGGATCCGGATGATCTGGGAGCACTTCCGGATGATCTAGGCAGGTCAAACTGCTCGGGATTTTCTCTCGGGGACAAATTTTTGTGCGGAAATTGGATGATTTCGGGGTCAAAATTGATGAGATTTCGTGGATGGAAGGTGGGGAAACTTGGGGAGATCCTAGATCCACTCGAAACCAAGCAAATCCATGGATCAAAATCAACAAAACATCATCAAAACCAACAAATCACAAAAAAAATTGGGGCTATTTTTGGTGGGGATTTTCGAACTTAGGACGAAATCAAGCAAAAGAAGGCTAGAAAACGGTGGGGGAGGCTCTGAAATCGTGATCAACCTGGCTCTTGATACCAAGATGATGTAGGGTAGAACCCTAACGGCCCGATCATTCATGAAAGGAGTGGATCCCGTCCAAGAACGCGAAGAACACGAGGGGAAAACGAGGGAAAACACAAGAGGAAACATGAGAGAATCACTCAACCAACAAGAATAGATCACACATGCGCTAGATCGATGAACACAAAGGTGAGATACAAGATCCAAAGTCAACAATGGACGATACAAGAGGTAACCGGTCTTCTTTGTGAGGAGGTCTTGAATCCACGGGGGATCTTCCCTTAGAAAGGTGGCTTCAATCTAAAGGGATCTTCTCTGTAGAGGTCGCGGTCTCTCTCGTGGAGTAGATCCGATATGGATGAGCGTAGCTCTATCTCTCAAATGAGCTATCACAACGCTAACACTAGAAAGGAGGTGGAGGAGGTCTATTTATAGTCTAGTGGGCGAAGGGGTAAGTGAGGGGGCGAAACAGGTACATGGGCCTCGGCCCGGAGGCATGCACGTAGGCAAGTCCGGATGGTCCGGATGGGGGTCCGGATGATCTGGGCGTCGTCGGGGTGATCCGGGTCCTCGTCCGGATGATCCGACTTCACCGAGTGGATTCGGCAAGGTTCGTCCGTCGTGGTGTATGGATTACCCGGATGATCTGGGGGTCGGCACGGATGATCCGGCTGAGCCCGGGTCATCTGGCTCGGCGTCCGGATGTCCGGCTCCAGCTCAGCAGCCGCTCCGTCTTCTTCTCCTTACTTCCGTCTTCTCTTCCACGCTTCCCTCGCGGATGGTGTAGACGTACACTTGCGCTCGCACTCCTCCTCGACATCCGTGATGTTCCGACAATACCTATGTATGCACACGGAGGGAGTGTCAAGTAGTATACCATCCTCGAGAGGGTCAAGTGAGCACGTGTAAAGGAGATGCTTCAGCTTTGTGTATGTGAAGTAGATGTCGCACGTGTCACTTGCCAAATGGTCTCTTGACATGGTGATGTCCGTAGGATGCTCCACATCAAAAGCACTTGTTGGGAGACAACCCAACATTTACCCCTACTATTTTTATGTGTTCGCTTGATTAATTTACTGTAGTAATCATGTTTTATAGCTTTTATTTCAATAAAAAGTGCCAAGTAAAGCCTTTGGGATAGTATGGATGGTAGTTGACTTGATTCTATGACAAAATAGGAACTTTTGCCGACAGGTTGAGCTCCTTGCTGAGAAGCAGAGGGCTAAATATGAGAGGCGGGACAAGGAGAAAGGCCAGGACGGTGCTGAGGGGTCCGGCAAGAGGCGTGGCGGCCTGGCGGGCCGTCGCGGCAAAGATAAACAGCAGGAGAGCCCGCCCGGGGCCGTGACAAAAAGCCAGAAGACGATGATCACAAAGAGGACGTTGAGTCTGGTGACCAAGAATTTCAGAAAGCTACAGAGGCCATGTGCGTCGATGGCGGCGCCTCGCTGCATACCTCTCACCGCCAGCTTAAACAGTGGGCACGTGATATTACGGCGGCGGAACCGTCGTTTGATGCCCAAAGGCCGCTGAAGTGGTCCAGCACACCTATCATTTTTGACACTGAGGATCACCCTGATCGCACTACTGCGGTCGGGTGCTTGCCATTGTTGGTTTCACCAACAATACGCAACCTCAAGGTGACAAAGATGCTAGTCGATGTCGGGGCCGGTCTGAACTTAATCTCGCCTGCCGTGATCGAGAAATTGCAGATTCCTGATGAAGACCTTGAAGAAACGGGCACGTTTCAAGGGGTCAACCCGGGAAGAAGTCAACCAAAGGGAAAGGTCATGTTGCCCGTGACTTTTGGGAGTGATCTGAACTACAAGACAGAAAGGGTTGTGTTCGACGTTGCCAAGATCCCCTTGCCTTACAACGGGATCCTTGGCCGCCCAGCGCTGGCCAAGTTCATGGCGGCATCACATTATGCCTACAACACCCTGAAGATGCCGGGGCCTGTGACGATCATCACCGTCCCATGAGATAAGAAGGATGCGCTAATTTGCACTGACCAACTCTACCAACAAGTAGTTGCAGCAGCCGCCACTGCTAAGGCGCTTGCTCCTGCCGCTGGAGCCCCGGGAAGGTGAAAGAAGAAGACCGGTGAGACCTCAGGCACCCACTCCGGCAAGCGCACCTCTTCGGAATGTAGCGCTCCTGTCAAGGACGTGCCAGAGAGCTCCGTCGACAAAAACAAGAAGTCCAGGGCCACACCGCCGGGAAGCAAGAAGGTTTCTGTCAAGGAGGACGGCACGGCAGGAGCTTTTACCATAAGCTCCACCCTTTACGACAAGTAGGAAGACGCGCTCGTCACCTTCCTACGAGCGAATGTCGATGTGTTTGCATGGCAAGCATCCGACATCCCCGGCGTTCCCAGGGAGGTGATTGAGCACCACCTTGCTGTCTGTCCTCATGCGTGGCCCGTCAAGCAGAAGGTCAGAAAGCAAGCTTTGGAACGACAAGAGTTCATCACAGAGGAGATCCGGAAACTGGAAGCAGCGGGTTTGGTAAGAGGAGTGCTCCATCCAACGTGGTTGGCCAATCCGGTGGTAGTGCACAAGGCAAATTGGAAGTGGAGGTTGTGTATTGATTACACAGATATTAATAAGGCTTGTCCCAAAGACCCCTTCCCATTGCCGCGCATCGACCAGATTGTTGACTCCACAACTGGGTGTGATCTGTTGTCATTCCTCGATGCCTACTTCGGCTACCACCAGATCTTCATGACAAGGGAAGATGAAGAGAAAACGGCATTCATCACCCCATGTGGTATGTATTGCTTTATACAGATGCCTTTCGGGTTGAAGAGTGATGGTTCAACATTTGCGAGGGCGGTCCAGATTGGTTTTGAACCCTAGCTCCATAGAAATATGGAAGCTTATATGGATGATATAGTGGTCAAAACCAAGAACAGGGCAACCCTCATATCAGATTTACAAGAAACATTTGCAAACCTACACAAGATCAATCTCAAGCTGAACCCTGAGAAGTGCGTCTTCGGCGTCCCGTCTGGCAAGCTTCTCGGGTTCTTTGTGTCACAGCGTGGGATAGAGGCCAATCCGGACAAGATCAAAGCTATAGAGCAGATTGAAGCGCCCAAGCGAGTCAAGGATGTGCGTCAGCTTGCTGGTTGCGTTGCCGCCATGAGCAGGTTCATTTCCAAGTCCGCTGAGTGCGCCCTTCCCTTTTTCAAGATTTTGAAAAAGGCGGGCCCGATGGAGTGGACGCCAGAAGCTGAAGCAGCATTGCAAGATTTGAAGAGGTACCTCTCCTCCGCGCCAATACTAGTTGCGCCTAGGCCACAGGAACCATTGTTGCTATACCTGGCGGCAACGAACCAGGTGGTCAGCGCCGCACTAGTGGCGCAGAGAGAAATTGATGATGAGGTAATAGCAGCGACGGAGCCTGGTGCCACCGATGCCGAGACGATGCAGCCAATTGAAGTGCCACCGAAGAAGAAAATGATGCAGCACCCGGTCTACTTTGTTAGTTCCCTCCTGCACGGGGCTAGATCGAGGTACTCCGGTGTGCAGAAACTACTCTTCGGCCTTCTTATGGCCTCGAGGAAGCTGCGTCACTACTTCCAGGCGCACGAAATCACTGTCGTCACTCGCCTCCCTCTGCAACGGATATTGCACAATCCAGACGCAACGGGAAGGATCATGACTGGGCACTGGAACTGTCCAGCTTTGGCCTCAAGTTTGAGAGTACCTTGACGATTCAAAGCTGAGTCCTGGCAGAGTTTGTTGTAGAATGGACCGAGACGCCTGACGAAGAAACCCAAGAGACTGCTCTCCCCAGCAAGGAGGCAACTTGCGACTGGATCATGTACTTTGATGGAGCTTTCTCCTTACATGGCGCCGGGGCTGGCGTACTGCTTGTCGCGCCCACCGGAGAGCACCTCAAGTACATGATCCAAATGCACTTCCCCAGGGAGGTGTCAAAAAACAATAGTGCTGAATACGAGGGGCTGCTTGCTGGTCTTAGGATCATGGCAGACCTCGGAATCAAGAAACTCATCGTCAGGGGCGACTCGCAACTTGTCGTCAAACAAGTCAACAAAGATTACCAGAGCCCGTTGATGAAGGCCCACGTCGATGAAGTGAGAAAGCTGGAAGAGCGTTTTGATGGTATACAGGCGGAGCACATTCCCCCAGCAGAGAACGACATCGTCGATTACCTGTCAAAGCGCGCTGCCCTCAAGCTACCTGTGGAACCAGGTACCTTTGTGCTTCAGCTAACTCAACCATCCGTTGATCCATCAACAGAGCAAAACAAGAGAAGGAAATCAGGGCCTGGCAAGTACTTTCCCACCGAGCTCCCCGGAGCCGCCGGCAAGGATGTTGCCGGAGATACTGAGCCCGCCACGGGACGGCTAGCTCCGGCGGAGCAACGAGCTCTTGCCATCGAGACAACCGCTCCTGTAGCGGAGGAAACGCCTTTAGTCCTCGTCGTCGAGCCCCAGGCTCCGGCATGGGCACAGCATACCGTCTGATTCCTCCAAACTAGGAACTTCCTGAAGAGCAGGAAGAAGCGGAAAAAGTAGCCCGTCGATCTGCTATGTACCAGTTCATCGATGACGTCCTGTACAGAAAGAGGTCGAACGGTGTGAAATTGAAGTGTATCCCTCAAGAGGAAGGGCTGGGGCTGTTGGCAGAGATACATGGAGGCATATGTGGATCCCACATAGGGTCAAGAGCCCTTGCTGGCAAGGCATTTTGGCAAGGCTCCTTCTGGCCCACTGCCCTCTAGGATGCGACGACACTAGTCACCCGGTGTGAAGCGTGTCAGTTCCATTCAAAGAAGCTTCATCAGCCAGCTCAAGCCCTTCAAACCATTCCTCTCTCCTGGCCTTTCTCAGTCTGGGGGATCGACATACTGTGCCCTTTCCCCCGCGCTGTCGGGGGCTTTGAGTACTTGTACGTTGCAATCGACAAGTTCACAAAGTGGCCAGAAGTGGAAACAGTGAGGAAGGTCACAACACAGTCAGCCGTCAAATTCTTCAAGGGACTAGTGTGCCGTTTTGGTGTACCCAACAGGGTCATCACCGACAATGGTACACAGTTCACAAGCCGCACCTTCATGCAATATACCCAAGGCCTCGGCAGCAAAGTCTGTTTCGCTTCCGTTGCTCACCCACGAAGCAATGGTCAAGCTGAGAGGGCAAACACTAAAGTACTGCGACGCTTAAGGACAAAGACCTTTGATAGGCTGCGCAAGAGTGGAAGGCGCTGGATTGATGAATTGCCGGTGGTTCTTTGGTCAATCAGAATGACACCAAATCGAGCCACCGGCCAGACACCCTTTGGCCTGGTATACGGGGTAGAAGCAGTTCTCCCCACGGAACTCATATATGGGTCACCTCGAGTACTCGCTTATGACGAGCTTGAGCAAGAGCAATTGCGGCAAGATGATGCAACACTCCTTAAGGAAGATCGTCTTCGGGCGGCTGTGAGAGCAACGCGCTACCAGCAAGCCTTGCGCCGCTACCATAGCCGCAAGGTTCATGCCCGAAGCCTTGAGGAAGGCGACCTTGTTCTTCGGCGTGTTCAATCGGCCAAGAATTCCAACAAGTTGACGCCAAAGTGGGAAGGACCTTATCGGTAATACGAGTCACCAGGCCCGGCGTAGTCCGCCTGGAGACCGAAGATGCCATTCCGGTGAGTAACTCCTGGAACATTGAGCATCTTCGCAAGTTTTACCCGTGAGGCGCGGCTTGCCGGGCCCCCCGGCAAGCCACCTTTTGTACGAGCCTTGCCGATGACGCATGTAACCCTCTATACAAAGCCAGGCGCAGACCCTGAGCATAAGTAAATGAAGCGCTGGCGCCCTAAGTTATAGCATGCATGCTAGGTCGAGTCTCGTCCTTGGTTAGGGTTGATAGTGCTTAGTGGCGACTAACCCCTAGCTTAGAGGTCGAGTGTGCGTCTCTTTGTCTTTCTTTTATCTTCCTTGGTTCACAGGACACGCAGATATCCATGCCGAACCACTTGGGGAGAAAAAAAAGAGGAACAGACCAGCATCTAGCCCCCGGCAAGCCAGTATTGCCGGGGGCTGCAAGAGCAAAGATCCACCCACGGCGAACCAGGGTTGCCGGGGACTGCAGCTTCAGATAAGTTCTTCATCCCTTATCATGCATTCCATTATGGACTGAGGTATGTGAAACCTCGTTTTCCCCTAAGCTACCGTGCTCCCATAACTCTAGGCCCTAGGGCTCGTTCCTGGGGCCAAGTTTGGTCGTAGTCGCGACAGCGAAAGGATGAAACAAGGAGCCAGAACCCGCCTCATCCCTGCCTCCGCCAAAGGCGTGAGGAAGGTCGAGCGAAGTGGGGAGACGGCAAGGCCTGTTGCCGGGCAAGGAAATGTTTATCTTGAAGATATCAAGGATTTACTCCTTGTCGTGGGTTCCACCCGCAAACAAATGACCCGGCAAGCATCCCTTTTTCATTAAAAATATTCCACTCAGGTATAGTCCATAGGGAATGAAAAACATGAATGATGGGATTACAAGTTTTAAATTCAGCAAAGGCCCGGAGGCTTACAAACTAAAAAGAGATAAGGTGCCCGTAATCCCTTTCTTGTCCCTCTCCTCAGGAGGCAGGTCACGAAGGCGAAAGGGACAAAAGGAGCGCCTAGGCGAGCTACGGGTGGCAGAAGACACCAAGAGAACATCTTGGTGGCCGTCCAAAGGCTGGATGGTGATGGCGGCGCCGGAAGCAGAGCTCAAAGACGAGGTGGCAGGACGTCAGCACGTGTCGAAGGTGTCGGTGCCCGCGTACTCTGACTTGACGGCCTTGCCGCCCGCCCTCTTCCTCTTCCGCAGCCTCCCAACGCCAGCCGCCCAAGGAGACGACCTCGAGAAGTTCAAGGAGCCAGCGACACGGATGATGGGGTCGCCGGTGCCGCACGGAGCGGCACCCAACACCTAGTCGGACCCGTCATCCTGCCGCCTACTACCCTCGTCGTCGCTGCCGCTGTCCTCCTCGTCACTCCCACCCGAGGAGGAGTCTTCACTATCAGAAGAGCTCTCCACGCAGCACCTTGCACGAGTCCCAAAGCACCCGAAGACCTTGACGGAGAGAAGGCCACCCTCCATCAGCTTCAAATGGAGTGTGAGCCCCTCCGTCTAGCGGTGGATATGAGCAAACGTCTTCCATCCCCGACAAAGATACATCACGTGAGGGGCGGGGAAGTCGACGCGGACCCGCGTGCCCCTGATCCCGCAGCCCCTCATGTGCAGCCGCAACGATTCCGGCGGATCCTGCTCCATCTCTCGCGCAAATGGAGTTGGGAGACGAAGGCGACGGCGCGGCGGCCAGCGCAGCCTGACGAAGAACTCACAAGGGTCATCCCCAACATGGCCCTCCATTGGAGCAGGAGCTGCTGGCGGAGGCGAGGCCGGCGCGCCGCCCCGTCCTCATCTTCCCCGACCGCCCCGGCCTCGCCCACGGCCTCGCCCCCTCCCCCTTCCCCTCGCAGCTGGCTCTGCCACCGCAGACGCAGGAGAAGGAGGGACGCGTTGTCGAGCAGCGACCCTCACTGCCACTGTTGAAGGACCGGGATTCCCTCTCTCCATGACGGATGGAAGGAGCAGAAGCTAAAGGAAGAAGAAGATGAAAGAATGCGGGACGCCATCCCCCCTCCCGCTCTTTATAAAGGATCGGGGTTGGGGCTCGGCCGCCCCGCTCGGCCAATCAAGATATGGAAGGCGCAGGGAGCCAAGACCGACCCGCCGCCCCAACCAGCAACGGCCCAGTTTCCCGCCTCCACCGTTTGCCACCCCAGGCGCATGGGAGACATGTGGCGGACGTGTAGAACCGAGGGGACGGGTGAGACGACCACTCCCCAGCCCGTGATCGTGGGGAGTGGACGCCTTGAAGACCGCGCCTCAGCCCCATTTAGTAAATGGGCCGCGCCTCCACGCCTCCCTCCGTTTATGGGGAAGGCGCGAACCGCCCCTTTACTATGATGTGATGCATGCCTGTGGGAACCAACCCCACGCATGCCGCCCACGTCACACGCGCCTCCCCATGCCGCGCCATGTGCGGGAGTCGTGGGAAGCGTAGCGCACGAAGAATCTTATCGCGGTAAAAACCACCCCGCCTGCCCGCGCATCGTTTTTGGGCCTAGCCCAACAACGCACTCCGCTTATGTGTGGACCAGGCCTGGGGGCTCCTGTCGGTGTACCAAAAGAGGGGTACACTTTTTGTACCCCTATAACTGTGCATGGGCAGTCTGAGCCACGGGCACCACCACACCAAGCAAGGCAAGGGAGGTGAGCCAGGGTAAGACCAAAGCTCAAGAGAACTATGATGCCAAGTCCAAGACCACGAAGAGCAAAGGGGACGAAGCGGACTCCCCCGGCAAGATCCTTGCCGGGAGACAGTTCTAGCAGCCCCGGCAAGACCCTTGCCGCGGCGACTCGTCCCGCGCCTACGGAGCAAATCACCCTTGAGTCCACTGCCCCCAAAGGGCAAGGATTCGGGAGACATCCCCGTGGCGGCATGCAGATCTTCGTGAAGACATTCAAGATCAGATACGCACTAAGGAGACGACAACCCTTGGCGGGATCCCAGCCGAGGAAGACCACAAGGCCCGCGGCAAGCGCCTTGCCGGGGATGACAGAAGGCGCCTCGGCAAGACCCGTACCGGGACCCCGACAAGGCCCTTACCGAGGACACCTGCAGGGCCACCATCAGGCCCACGCTGACTAAACCTCCACCACCGCATGCATGCAGCTGCCGACCCAACCAGCTGGACAGGCACCTTCGTGGCGGCATGAAGATCTTCGTGGAGACCCACCACTGCGCCACCCCAGCTGCCTGCCTACCTACGTGGCGTCGCAGGCCAGGGCGCGTGTCAACACAAGAAGGAGCGGCGACAGACGAGACAGGTTCCTCCCCCATCCCCGATAAAGCAAGGACACATAAGCAAGACGCATTAAATGCGCCTTGTCATGTAATGCGAGGGATAACCTCGCATCACTGTACCCTTTCCACCTCATGTGTGCCATTGTGGCAACCCCTTTTTCTATAAAAGGAGGCCCGAGGCGACCAGGAGAAGGATTCGGCTTTTTGGAGCTCCTCACGCCCCATAGCTAGCTCAAGAACACAGATATACAATCCACCAAAGAAGGAGTAGGGTTTGACGCATCCTCGCAGCCCGAACCTGGATAAACGAGCCGTGTGCTACCTGTTAGATCCGCGCTTCTCACGACCCCGCGCCCCGCCAACCGCAGTAGGGATTCTTGTGATCCCATAGGTGTCGTTCTGCACTGACATTTTTGATTTGCTTTTTTATTTATAATAATGTTTTGCATCTTTTATTTCAATAAAAAATGTCAAGTATAGCCTTTGCCATGCTTATTTTGTAAGTCTTTATGTGGCTGTTTGAAAACAAAAACTTGCATGCTAGTGCAAGAGTTCTTGAGAAAAGTTAGAATGTGATAAAATGTTGAATTTGTGTTGGACAATAAGCTATGATAAATTTTCTACAGTGTGGTAATTTTCATAATTTTTGGAGTTAGGGAAGTATGAATATTCTTGCATCCTTTACAGACTGTCCTGTTTAGGCAGATTGCTGTTATGTTTGCTTTTTTAATGATTCTATTTGAGGATAGGAGTATTAAATATGTAGAGGCATTTAGTATTCAATGTCAAATAATAATTTTAGTGATTTGCTATAGTAGAGAATGATAAGGTTTTTGCACTGATTTATACTAACTAATCTAATGATTTCTTGTTGAGTTTTGTGTGGATGAAGTTTTTTGAGGTTTAGGGAAACCGTGATATAAAAGTAATTAAGGAGACACAAATGCTCAAGCATAGGGATGCCTAAGGCATCCCGAGATAATATGTCAAGAAGTCTCAAGCATCTAATCCTGGGGATGCCCCGGTAGGCATCCCACCTTTCTTCATCAACAATTATCGGTTAGTATTGGTTGAGCCTATGTTTTGCTTCTTCACATGAGTTGTGCTATTCTTGGAATGCCATTTTATTTTGTTTTTATTGTTTTTTAATAAATTACTTAGATCTGAAAGTTTTTAAATAAGAGACAGTCCTCAAATAGCTACCCTTTACTTAACTACTCGCATGATGTTCCACTACAAACAAATACACTTCCGTCATGATACATGTTTGTCACAGTAGGTCACATTTCCTGTCATGCATGTACATCCATGACGATTTTATGAATGAATCAAGATAGTCATACCTGTGATGTCATAGAAGTGTTCCATGACAATACCGAAATTATCATCATGAAAGTGTTCACTTCCATGATGATAAATGACGCGTCATGGAAGTGCCTTCGTCAAGGGTAACCGACACATGTTATCCACTATAACGGGTAGCCATTAAGCTATTAGGTCTAGTTTTGGATCCGATAACCCGTTAATAGCAACGAGAAATGGGGATTTTCCACCTGTAAAATTCTCATTCGCTGGCGGATCAAC
The DNA here is from genome assembly GCF_002162155.2 of Triticum dicoccoides. NCBI lineage: Eukaryota > Viridiplantae > Streptophyta > Magnoliopsida > Poales > Poaceae > Triticum > Triticum dicoccoides. The sequence continues at coordinate 310,685,613 of NC_041390.1, read as the reverse complement.
GTGCCAGCTCAGCGTTGGGATATATGGCATCCAGAAAATGGACAGGATGCGCCTGTGATACGTCGACACATGGCCTGGTCCAACAGTGGCCCATTCAGGTCAAAAGGCCAGCCCATTGGACCTGGTCAAAAGGTAACATCCCAACCCACTGAAAGCCTATTAATGGCTCGTTCGCATATAGCCCATTTACAGCCCGCTAACACACAGGCCATTATGGCCTATGCAAATTAAGCCCGGTAGCGTCATCTGGGCTGTCCGATATGATTTCAGCCTGTTGTAACTTCTGGCCCATGTATGACCCATGACGTCTTTCGACCCATATGAGGTCCTGTGTAACTCTTGTCCCAGTAACGGCCCGTGCACTGGTACGCGTCGGTGCTATACGGTTTTTAACCCCTTTCCGCGACTGTCAAATCTCGAGTTCCAGCAAAACCTTTAAGGTTCGAACACTGGGGTGCGCACGAAGATCTCTCCCTCACTGATCACGCCCTCAAGCACTTTGCCATCTCAAAGGCTAGCTCGACGAACTCGCAACACAAGAGCACAAGATTTATACTGGTTCAGGCCACCGTTGTGGTGTAATACCCTACTCCAATGTGGTGTGGTGGATTGCCTCTCGGGCTGAGGATGAACAGTACAAGGGGAAGAATAGCCTCCTGAGGAGAGGTGTTCTTGTGCTTGGTGGATGTGAGGATGGGTTGGATCTAGTCCAAGTTGAGTTGGCTGAGGTTCTCTCTCCCCCTATTGTGGTGGCTACTCCTATTTATAGAGGCCTTGGTCCTCTCCCCAAATATTGAGCGGGAAGGGAGCCAACAACGGCCAATTTGAAAGGGGATGGCTAGTACAAGTTATCCTGACAAAAGCAGTCTTCACCTGCCAAAGACTCTGGTGGTGACGCCGCCTTGGGCTCCACGGTGACCTCCGCCTTGCCGTCCTGCTAGTCTTGGTCTCATTGCACCGATATGGAAACCTTTGCTTGATGCCTCAGTACTCTTCTTCTGCGCTTGCCTCCTTAGCACCAAAGAGGAAACAAGGATATTGTGCGCGTTGGCACCCGCCTGGCGCCCGCCTGGTCTCGATCGTCATGGCTCACGTCATTGGAACCTCATGAGGTTCGCCTGGCCTTGATATCTCTGCCCCTCGCGAGCCAGCCTGGTGAGGCCACTCCTGAGGAGGTCTTGTGTCGTCCGCCTCGTGATGCTTGGCCCCTCGCGAGGGTCTTGAATGCTTGTTGGTGAAGATGGGTCGTACATGCCCGCTTGCAGATCCACGCTGTGGGCCACATGCAAACAAGTCTAGGGACCCCCGTTCCCAGAATGCCGATAGTAGCCCCCGGGCCCAAGGCGCGCTCGGGCTTGGCTTCTAGGAGAAGCCAAATGGCAAGTGCAGAGCGCCGCGGGCCCCAACAGCCTGCAGCCCTGGTTGAGGCATGGCGACTGATTGGACGTGGGCGTCTCCTCTTCCCCATGTTGCCTCGGCAACTACCCGACTGTCAAAAGACTGGCGTAGACAGTGCTTGCTTTCACTGCTTCCTTTCGCCTTGCTCCATATCCCCTTTCTTGCTCCCTGCTTCTGAAATCTCGAGATCTACTCCCACTCCCTTCCGTATTAGTGACCAATGGCGCCCCGGAGGGTCAAGCTTGCCTCGTCGCCGGCTTGCTACGAGCCATCTCTCGATGGAGCCAATGTCTCGGAGAAGAACCTCGCCGCCACGCGCTTGCTGACGGTGGGGGAAAGCAACGATAAGGGGAAGACTGGGCTCCGGGCCGGCTCCGATGTGCCGGAGCCCAAGGGAAGCACCTTCTTCCCCTTCTTTACGAGTAGCACCATCACAGGGCTGGTTCCCCACTTTTCTGACTTCTTCTACGAGGTCCTTGGCCACTACGGACTGCAGGCGCTGCACCTTCATCCCAACTCCATCCTCCTCTTGTCGATCTTCGCCTACTACTATGAGGCGTACCTCGGTGGGATGCCGTCCGTTGCCCTGCTGCGTCACTTCTTCTTCCTCCGCATCAACGAGGGTCATACCTCCGGGTGTGCCAATTTCATACCGGCCAACTGAATCTCGAAGATGGGTGAAAGATCGTGGATGTCTCCTAGAGGGGGGGGGGTGAATAGGCGCTTTAAAATAATTACGGTTTAGGCTTGAACAAATGCGGAATAAACCTAGCGGTTAATTTGCCAAGCACAAAACCTAAAACAACTAGGCTTACCTATGTGCACCAACAACTTATGCTAGCCAAGATAAGCAACTATGTGATAGCAAGATATATGACAAAGAACAGTATGGCTATCACAAAGTAAAGTGCATAAGTAAAGGGCTCGGGTAAGAGATAACCGAGGCACGCGGAGACGACGATGTATCCCGAAGTTCACACCCTTGCGGATGCTAATCTCCGTTTGGAGCAGTGTGGAGGCACAATGCTCCCCAAGAAGCCACTAGGGCCATCCTAATCTCCTCACGCCCTCGCACAATGCAAGATGCCGTGATTCCACTAAGGGACCCTTGAGGGCAGTCACCGAACCCGTACAAATGGCAACCCTTGGGGGCGGTCACCGAACCCGTACACTTTGGCAACCCTTGGGGCGGTCATCGGTACCCGTCAAATTGCTCGGGGCGATTTCCACAACCTAATTGGAGACCCCGACGCTTCCTCGGAGCTTTACACCACAATGATTGAGCTCCGAACACCACCAACCGTCTAGGGCGCCCAAGCACCCAAGAGGAACAAGCTCAAGGGTACCAAGCACCCAAGAGTAATAAGCTTCTCAACTTGTAACTTCCACGTATCACCGTGGAGAACTCAAACCGATGCACCAAATGCAATGGCAAGGGCACACGGAGTGCCCAAGTCCTTCTCTATCAAATCCCACCGAAGCAACTAATGCTAGGGAGGAAAATGAGAGGAAGAACAAGAAAGAGAACACAAAGAACTCCAAGATCTAGATCCAAGGGGTTCCCCTCACATAGAGGAGAAAGTGATTGGTGGAAATGTGGATCTAGATCTCCTCTCTCTTTTCCCTCAAAACTAGCAAGAATCCATGGAGGGATTGAGAGTTAGCAAGCTCGAAGAAGGTCAACAATGGGGGAAGAACATGAGCTTAAAGGATAACGTTGAATGGGGAAGAAGAACCCCTTTTATAGGAGCACCTGAATCCAACCGTTATGTGCTCAGTCCGCGCACGAGCGGTACTACCGCTCAGGGGAGCGGTACTACCGCCCGGGAGGTAGAACACGGAGAGCGGAGCGAAACAGAGTGCGTGGCAGAGCTGTATGAGCGGCAATACCACTGGAGCCAGCGGTACTACCGTTGGCCGCAGCGGTACTGCCGCTTGGGACAGCGGTACTACCGCTTGTGGCGATAAGCGGTACTGCCGCTCCGGCTTGGTGGTACTACCGCTGGGACCATGCACAATGCCTACCACGAGCACAGGGAGAAGGAACAGAGAGGAGGACCATTGAGCGGCACTAGGGGTGGTGATAGCCGCGGTACTACTACACATGAGCGGTACTACCGCTCCTACTGCCGCTCCTACTGCCGCTGAACCCAACACGAGAAAACCACGTCTCGAGTCGAGGTGTTACCAGCGCGGAACCGGAGCTGTACTACTGCTTATGGCCATGGGCGGTACTACCGTTGTGGGATAGCAGTACTACCACTTGTGGCGATAAACAGTACTGCCGCTCCGGCCCAGCGGTACTACCGCTGGCGCCATCCTTAAGCCAGTTCCACGAAAGCAAGTAAACTCCACGGAAAACCAGAACTGCCACAATTTCTGCATATGAGCTCCGAATGGAGCAAACTCAAGCTTGTTAGAAACAAGACGACGAGTAGCATCAAAACAGCAAATAGAGGAGTGGAACCTCCAACCGAGAAGAACCGGCAAAACCTCCAACATCGAAAACATCATAGAAGATGCATGTGAACTCCGTTTTCGATGAACTCGAGCTTCTCACCAAGATGACCATAAGCTCCAAAACTCACAAAGAGAAGAACCAAATAAGAACCAATAAAGATGATGCAAGGATGCAATGGTTTGAGCTCTCTACAACGATACGATCAAGCTACTCATCGAGAGCCCCCCTTGATAGTACGGTAATCGATCCTATAACCCGGTATCCCAACTACCATCATGAGACTGGTAAAATAGAAAACCTACCAAGGGCAAACCTTTGCCTTGCACATGGTCCACTTGAGCTAGATGATGACGATCTTGACTCCCTCAAGTTGGACCACCTTTCTTGATTGGGTTGACTCGATGAAGACTAGTTGATTGCTCCCCCATACTCCACTATGGGTGAGCCACTCTTCCGCACATCTTCACAAGTCCATTGTCACCACAAAGGACGGCAAGCTTCAAGCATTTGATCTCTTCGTGATGCTCCACTTGAACTTGCACACCGCAACCTTTCTTGATTGTGTTGACTTGATGAAGACTAGTTGATTGCTCCCCCATACTCCACTATGGGTGAGCCACTCTTCCACACATCTTCACAAGTCCATTGTCACCAAAAGGACGGCAAGCTTCAAGCATTTTGATCTCTTCGTGATGCTCCACTTGAACTTGCACACCGCAACCTAACCCCACAAAGAACCCTCACGAAGACCATGGGTTACTACACAAAGCGTAATTGACAATGCTTACCATACCAGGGGATCACTTGATCCCTCTTGGTACATGTTCTACGCTTTGTGGGTTGATCAACTTGATTCACTCTTTGACTTAGTCTTGATCAACCTCTCACAAGACCAATCTTTAGGTAATTCCTTGAATAGCACCTTGGTCGACACAAACTCTCCTTGAAACCAACACATGTACTCCAAGAAAAGCCTATGGACAAAACCTTCAAATATAACTCAAGGCAACCATTAGTCCATAGAGATTGTCATCAATTACCAAAACCAAACATGGGGGCACCGCATGTTCTTTCAATGGGGAAGAAGGCCGATGGCTTCAGGAGCAAGTGGGCCATGATGGACACCAAGTGCGTCCGCCCACGCTTGATGCTGCCGACGGAGATGCCCCAATCCGACAAGGGGTGGTCTCGTGCGAAGCTCACTGATGAGCGGGCGACATTGGTGCTGGAGCAGATGAACGCTAACCTGAAGCCTGGCAATGCGAAGGCGGCAAAGGTGACAGGAGCCATGCTCCTGCGGGAATTCCTGATTCTGTGCGCAGCCCCGCTTCAGGCGCGTACGCGCCCCTTGTGGGAGCTTGGGGACGAAGAGGACAAGGTTTGCCTGAGCCCAAAGACTTGTCAGATGATGAGGTGGTTGTGGCTCCCCACCTCCTGGTCGGGGACGACCAGTAGTACCCGCCGAATGTTTTCACTCCCTTGTTCCGCCGCAAGGACAAGGCACAAGTCGTGGCTGCCAGGCCGACCTTTGATGGGCGCGGGTTGGTGCCGCCGGCGCCCGACGGGGCTCCTACAGCACCAACGCCGGTGGAGCTGTCTTCTGGTGAGTCCCGTGGGGAGGAAGCGGAGGAGGAGGAAGACTCGGGAGACATCCCCCTTGAGAAAAGCTGACATCCTCCGCACCCTTCCTGACGACGACGAGGCTGACGCCCGTCAGGAGATGGGAGAGCCGCCCGTAATCCCAACGAGGGACCGATCAGCACTGATCTCCCGGGATGCTGCTTCTGTTTTGGCACCGCCTGGAGCCGCTTCCGGCTCAGCCGCCGCTTCTGCTTCTGCTTCTAGAGCTAGCGCGCCCGCGCCTTGGGTCGCAAAGCTCTCTGGCTTCAAGCTCCCGAAGCGGAGGGACTACGCCATGGTGGATCAGTAAGTGTTCCCGTCTTGCCTTGTTCTTGTTGCTGATGCTTGTTTATGACTCTTCCTTGTTGTGTAAGTAGGACGATGCCTGCGGCAGAGAGGAGAAGGGAGAGCGAGGTGGTGCTGCTTGAGCCCAGGTCGCCTCCTGCGGCTGCGCACTTCTCCATGAGCAATGGTGGGGATGGTGCTCATGCTTCTCCAGCCCGTTCATCCTCGCGAAGCTAGGTGGAGCATCCTCGGGAGAAGTCAGCCCCCGAGGCCCCGCTGACTCGGCAGTTGCTAGAGTCCGGCTCGGGTGCTGAGGTCCAAGAGGCTCAGGAGCTTCCTTCCTCCCAGGCCATGGTGACGACGGCGCCTCTTTCTCCTCCTTCTGCCATGTTGATGACCCCAGGTTCCTCCGCTTCTCCTCACGTCCTGGAGCGGGCCCTTTCTGAGATGGCCCGGCTACGAGAAGATCTCTAGAGCGCCGAACCCCTCCTGGCGGCTAGGCGCCTGGAGCTGGACTTTGGTTGGCTTCATTCTGACGTGTCCATTCGGGCGGCGCTGAGCCAGGTCGCGGTGACCTCTGAGGTGGAGAAGCGAGCCGCAGCTCAGGCAGGAGTTCCTCACGAGGCGACATTGAAGTACGCCAAAGCCGCCCAAGGTCGTTGTCGGGTGCTGGAGGCTGAGCTGAAGATCCTGCGTGAAGAGCGTGCCGAAGATGCCCGTGGCCGTAAGGCGGAGGAAGAGAGGATGAAGGCTCAGGAGGACGCCGTCAAGGGTTGTGACGCCGAGCTGGAGCAGCTAGCGCAGGCGCCGGCCACTGAGCAGGGCCGGCTAGAGGAGCTGGAGCAAAAGGTGCAGGCTGAGAAGGCCGAACTCGATGCCAAGGCGAAGGTTCTGGCCAAGGACCGCGCGGCCTTCGCGCTTCTCGAAAAGAGGTCTCGCGAGGCTTTGAAGTCAGTCTATGAGAAGGGCTTGCAGAAGCCGTTGGCCACCAATGAGGAGGCCCCGCCCAGTTGCTTCCCTACTTGGTCGAGGCGCTTGAGGAAGTCATGTGCGGCATCGGCCCCATGATAGAGGAAGAGGCTCGCGTCCTTTCTTCATCCACGCTGACGCGCATCTTCAGCAACCTCCATCTTCGTGATCCTTCTGCCTGCCTTGACGAGCTGCTGGAGCCCGTGGCTAATGAACATTGCGCAGCCACCGCCGCAGCCATAAAAGGTCAGATGGAAGCCGTACTGAAGAAGTTTGACGCCTTCGCCCCCGCGCCTTCGACCGGTGGTGCAGGTGAAGGTGACACCACCCAGGAGAGGGCGCCTCTTGTGGGTGCCGGCGGTATCCATGGATGACTGGCTTGCGGCTCCTTTCCTATTGAAAGTCCTGCATCATGTAGTGTGCCTTGTGGAGGCGTTTAGACTTGTGTTTGATATTCAGAGAACAATATGTCTTGTAATATCTGCTTTGAGATTTTGCGATTTCCTTCCCATTTGCTTTACATTCTACGTCGGCAGAGCCCGACCCCGCGCATACCTCAGCCGCCGTTGGGCCGACCGGATCACCAGGACGGACCAAGGACTGAGGGGATACGTGGCCAGTTAGGCTCCTGAGTCGCGATGCTCAGGAGTCCCCCTTGACGCGCAAACATCTTGTGGAAAGGAGATGCAATGGTAGGTCTTGTGTTCTACGTCAGCAGAGCCCGACCTTGCGCATACCTCAACCGCCATTGGGCCGACCGGATCAGCAGGACGGACCAAGGAGTGAGGGCTATGTGGTCAGTTAGGCTCCTGATTCGCAATGCTCAGGAGTCCCCCTTGACGTTCAAACAACCTTCATAGCTTGGCTCTGCTTGGGAGGGCGCGTGATGACTAGGTCCGCGGGACCTGGCAGGGTGGCGTGCGCTTGGGCATGACCCGAGTGCAGCCCCCTCGCACGGTTCTCCCAAGGGGAGGCGTTGCGATGAGGCCAGACACCGAGCCTGGAGGTTCCCTGAGGTTCATACGGCCGTGAGGCCACCCTTAGTTGTTTATCACCACGACGGACCATGGCGCTTCCGCACTTGCACGGGCATAGCCGCTCCTCGGCAGTGTCGACTGCCAGCACGGAGCATGGTCCTTCCACTGGTATGTGGGAGGGGACTCCCTACTGCGGAGAGCCCCCGGGGCATGTACAACCCCGCCCTAACATGTGGCTTGCATGGCAGGGCTGGACGAGGTGTGTCTGGGCACTCGTGAGCCAGTGCGGGACTCACAAGGCCCTACCTCAAGGTGGGTTGCGCCTGGTCTTGATTCTTGTTTGCTGTGGTGGTCCTGCGAGGCGGTTATACAACCTGCGCCGAACGAATCTCCTGAGGTTATCGCGTGAGAAAGCCAAGCACCAACGGCCGCAGGAGGTAACGTGAATGGGGCCGGCCTGCTAGACAGAGCTCACCCGTTGGATTTATCGATGCTGCAGGGACAGGCCCGAGCATAGACGTCGTGCCTAACCCTCTCACGTGAAGAGTCCTGAAGAAAGACAACCGGCGCGTGGATCTCGTGGAGGGTGACAATCAAGCAGGTGACAGTCATAGATAGATTAAGCATGGAAAGCAAACTGGCTCAAGTAAACGTAGGGGAGATACGTGCCACTGGGTCAGGCCCGAGCGGCTTGGGGATGATGCAGCCCGAGGGGTGCCCCCAGCAAGGTAAGCTAAAGACATAAACAAGAAAGGATACATGCCACAGGGATGGACCCACATGGCCTGGGAATGATGCAGCCCTGAGGGCGCTCCCAGCTAAATAAACTTGGAAAATGTCACCTGATTCTGTCGATGAAGGGGTGTTGAGGCAGCTGAAGGTATTTCTGGAGGGTCTCCCCTGGTTGTTGCTTAATGCGGCGCAGGTCACCCACGGCCGGGGGGCGGTCGCGAGTGCCCTGGAAGTTGGCGACGAAACGGTCACACATCTCGTCCCAGGAGGAGATTGAGCTCGGAGGCAGGTTCAGGAGCCAGGAGCGGGCACCATCATTGAGAGCCATGGGGAACTAGTTCGCCATGACTTTCTCATCGCCGTTGGCCGCCTCGATGCTCTGCTCGTAGAGCTGCAAGGACCCTGTGGGGTCGGGGGTGCCGTCGTAGCGAGGAGGCATATCTGGTTTGAACTTTCCTGGCCAGGCGACGCTACGCAGCTCGGGGGTGAAGGCGCGGCAGCCGGCCGTGGTCACCGGGGCCCGCCTTGGAGGTGGAGCCTGGTCATGGTGCCCCTGCATCGCCGCGGCGCACGGTGCATGGCCCTGTCGCAGCAAGCAATCCTGGCATAGCAGAGCTAGGAGTGGTGGAGCACTTCCTTGGGGTCGGGGAATCTCTTGGCAGCTTCTTTCCTTGTGCACTGGCACGCGGCGCAGTGGGTCACACTGCTGGACCGCGCATCTTGGAGTGAGGACGCCGCCTTGGCGCGGGGAGGATGAGGGGCTCTCTAAGCCGCACGCCTCGGTGCAAGGGTGCCATCTTGTTGTGGAGGAGGCGGAGGCACTCCGTGAGCAACGTCGCCCGCAAGTGGCGGAGGGTGAGGCAGCGAGAGGGAAGGTGCAGGAGAGCCTCCCGCGGCGCCGACGAGCTTGGCGATGCGGTCCAGCCAGTCCTCATAGAGGTCGTCGACCGGACGGTAGCACTGGAGCTCGCATGCCATGAGCAGCGCGGCCTGTGTGTCCATGGGGGCGCGGCGAGCGTGAGAAGCCAAGCCGGCCGAAGTTAGCGACGGGGTGGCAGTATGGCCGTCCCGACGCATGGAGGGATGCAGCGAACAGGCTTGCTGCTTGTTTGCCGCCGTACCGGTGACAGCGTTGGCGGCGAGTGACGGAGAACAACGAGGAGGCCCACCGACGGGAGCCATCTGAGCAACGTGGGTGGCCCGGCACTCAGCGCGAGCTCGGCGAGTGTCGGCCATGAGCTGGGTGGAGTGACGAAGCATGGGCCGACGAAGAAGAAGGCTTCGGCGCACCCCTACCTAGCACGCCAAATGTCAGATCTTGGGTTCCGGCAAAACCCTTAAGGTTCGAAAATTGGGTGCGCACGAAGATCTCTCCCTCACTGATCATGCCCTCAAGCACTTCGTGATATCAAAGGCTAGCTCGACGAACTCTCAACACAAGAGACACAAGATTTATACTGGTTCAGGCCACCGTTGTGGTGTAATACCCTACTCCAGTGAGGTGTGGTGGATCCCCTCTTGGGCTGAGGATGAATAGTACAAGGGGAAGAACAACTTCCTGAGGAGAGGTGTTCTTGTGCTTGGTGGATGTGAGGATGGGTTGGATCTAGTCCAAGTTGAGATGGCTGAGGTTCTCTCTCCCCCTACTGTGGTGCCTAATCCTATTTATAGAGGCCCTGGTCCTCTCCCCAAATATTGAGTGGGAAGGGAGCCAACAACGGCCAATTTAAAAGGGGACAACTAGTACAAGTTATCCTGACAAAAGCAGTCTTCGCCTGCCAAAAGCTCTGGTGGTGACGACGCCTTGGGCTCCACGGTGACCTCCATCTTGTCGTCCTGCTGGTTTTTGGTCTCGTTGCACCAATATGGAAACTTTGCTTGACGCCTCGGTACTGTTCGTCATTGCTTGCCTCCTTAGAACCAAAGAGAAAACAAGGACACTGTGCGCACTGGCACCCGCCTGGCACCCGCCTGGTCTCGATCGTCATGGCTCACATCATTGGAACCTCGTGAGGTTCGCCTGTCCTTGATCTTTCCACCCCTCGCGATCCAGCCTGGTGAGGCCGCTCCTGTGGAGGTCTTGTGCCATCCGCCTTGCGAGGCTTGGCCCCTCGCGAGGGTCATGAATGCTTGCTGGTGAAGATGGATCGTACGGGCCCACTTGCAGAGCCGCGTCGTGGGCCGCATGCAAGCAAGTCTGGGGACCCCCGTTCCCAGAACGCCGATAGCGACGACATTTGGAACCGTCACCAAGTGAGTGTGGGAGATAGGGGGGTCCTTCCCACATGACCCAGAAATCATCTGGAATTGGGAGCCTTGACACATATAGTTGTCCCTATATAACTGTTTCCGATATCATGAATATCCCTAATGCTTCATCCTTGCTATTCATTTGTGCTCGCATTGCCATCGCAGTTGGAGGTTTGTGGTTTTACCTAAAACCTGGCAGATTCCAGGCACGGGAGTTTTCCAGGCACATACCAAACTGGATCTACATTTACGATGCCTGGCACATCAGAAACTGTTCATGATAATAAACCGTGTACAATATAGGTAGACAATCACACACATTTAGTTTTCCAGCACCGTATGTGATAGTGTCTGACATCACACACGCTTTGCAAACGGAAACTGTGTGCATTGTTACACATGTTTCCTCTCCGTGAACCGTGGTGGATTATGATGTATATCGCACACGCTGTGCTTTATTAACCGTGTCCACCATAATGACCTGCACACCATAATTTCACCCTAATTTAATTGTTGCTATTTAAAATTGTACCTAATTTAAACTTGAAAGTAGGCTATAGTTTATTCATATCCATCAGGTTCAAACAACCAATGCATTATTCGATTCACAGGTACATATATGTTTAAGAATTACATAAGCATTAAATAAAGAATGACGAACCAGCATTCTATACTTGTACTATTACTGATGGTAAAGAAAGAGGCTATAGACATTCTGGTTGCTGAGCAAGGTGAAGCAGAATGGCCCTATTGTGATCTCCAGGATGCAGAAGGCATGAACGACTCTAGCCCAACCCCTTGTGATGGCCGGCCGCCAATCATGTAGTTTGAGAGGTAATCTTGAGTAAACTGCTTTAGGATCCACCGCAAAGGAAAAAAGATTCAGACATTGTCATCTAACACAACTCATTACGGGCAGTAAAAAGAAGGCTACAGGGTTCTTACTTACCAACCTGCAGTTAACAGTTGTCTTGCATAAAGTGTAAACAAATAGTTCGATTGACATCTTTTGACAAATTTTAATAAAAATCATTATCAGTTTCCTTAATTGATGCTGGTTCATGAATATCTCATTGCTCCATACGCAGATCGAAGTGTGGATCTTCGGCAATGACATATGTACCTAAAAGCACCAAGTTAATATTAGAAGCTAAACAACAACTGCAAAATGATGTAGTACAACACTCCCTCCATCCCATTATATAAGATTTTATTACATGTATATCTAGACATCATCAGAACATGAAGGTAACACTCTTCCTTGTTGCTATGTAGCCTGGGATTGCATATTTAGTCATTTAGTACAATGCATGTTGCTATCTAGCCTTAGATATATTAAATATGGCCCTAGTTAACCTACTGATAAATGGGTTATAGATCATTTCAATGAAATGTCCGATTCGACAATTAATCCCTTATCAGTCCCCAGGCTATATGGTACCAGCTACCGATATCCTGAACAGTGAGTACATCTAAGCAATGCGATGAAACTAACCTCGATGGAAAACAACATTGTTCTCAATATTGTCCTGTATGAGTACATATAAAGGCATGTTAAGCACAATAGGCTAGACATCAACCAAATATATCCATGGTAGACAACATAATCTACAAATGATAGCTTCAGTGTGTAGGCTTAAGCACCCTAGTTAAGCAAAACAAGAAGTGGAAAGGTGTGTTAACTGCATCAGGCATAACATTTAAAAACAAGCAAATAGTCATTCAAACAGGTATTTTGCAGGTCTAAATTACACTAGATATTGTTAAAAATGAAAAGGCATGTTATGTGCAATATCCTTCACAGCAACCAAATATCATAATTCATAGTGGTATTGTTGAAACTGTTATTGATGAAATTGAACTGCACGACAAATAGTTGCACATATAGAGCATCACATTATGAAGAACTGAAATAAACAAGGCATAAGGCCATCTATAGCAGATCCTTTAAAAGTTGAAGGACTAAAACCCTTAGTGGATATATATACTCCAGCAATTTTTGGCCATTTCTAGTCGATCTCCTAAACATAACATTGTAAACTTCAATTTGATCCAGTTCAAAGCAGGTTCAACCAAAAGTAGCATGCATTCAAACCTAACACATAGATAGTTTTGCATAACCGAACATAAAACATTAATTTAAACTAATCTAAACTACTTTTGGTCGAAGTGGAGGTCGAGCCAATCCTTCCTCGTCAGGAACGGTGTGTCGCGAGTCGGGTCCAGGCCAGTGTCGTCGCTGGGGTCGTTGGGGAAGACACTTGTCATGAATTTCACAAGGCAGATGTCCTAGTGTGAGGACTTAGTCATGAGGCCAACGCATCCATGTGGTAGCTTGAGAGGGGTTGAGTGGGATGAGAGACGCGAGGTTTTTACCCAGGTTCGGCCCCTCACAGTGGAGGTAAAAGCCTACATCCTGCTTCATTGATATTGATCATGGTGATGCTCACGATTACAAGGGTGCTCTTTGGCTACCTCTCTCTCGAGAGCTATCGACTTGTCTTTCTCAACTTGTGAAACTTGTCCCTCTTGGGGTACCCCGCCCCTCCTTATATAAGTTGAAGGGCCTGGTTATATGACTAGTCCTAGCACTACTGCAGGATGCTGCTAACGCGACACTATGATTAGAGACCCTTTGACGAAACTGTGTGCGATGTATTAATCACAAACGGTGATGTAAAAAACCATCAAAAAAGATGCAAAACATTTGCGATGAATGATACATCAAGAACGGTTCAGATTTTAGTTGCGTGTGCGATGAGGGGCATACGGTTGATCTGTACGAACTGTTTGCGATGAGATAGAACAACAGAAACGGGCAGCCAGATCAAGGTGTGTGCGATATACGGCATATAGTTCACTCCGATGAACCGTTTGCGATGATTGAGGTGGACACAAATGATTCGACATAACAAGATGTGTGTGATACCCGGCAACAGGTCGGTAATCAGAATTGTGTGCAATCATTATAGACATCCCATATGGTCTTTTTTGTGAATTGTGTGCTCGTCAGGGCACACAGTTCAACAATCCAACCTGTTGGCGATAATGTAGAAGATCTCTGTCGAATACATATTACTAGCCGTCTGCGATGAGATTGATAGGATAAACAGAGATATGTACAGTATGCTTAATTTATTCCTTCTTCATGTTGTTGTTGTTGGATGGCCCCGCAACATCGTCTTGGCGAGGACGCTTCTTGCCGCTAACCGTTGGCTTTTCATCACCGCCACCGTCATCATCATCATTGCTGTCGTCGTCCTCCTCCTCCTCGTTTGACCATTCCTCCTCATCATCGTCATCATCCTCTTCTTCGTCCTTCGATGGCTTCTCGTCCGTCTGGTTGTCGTCTGACGACTCTGGAGGTGGCATCCCTTCCATGAACTGGATATAATTGATCTCTGGGCTCGATGCCGGACTCATGGAAGACGAGCGGGATGATTCTGATGTTGACCCATCATCGGGCGCCAGACTGCTCGCCAAACTGTCGTCCTTGCTGTCGCTCGATATGGCTACAGAGTGTGTGCCAGTGTGTAGCCGGCCTGCCGGGGACGATTAAGATGCTGGACACTTAAGCAGGGTATGCAAAGATAAGGAACTGCCAATTGAAGCGAGTATTGAAGCGGGGGTTGATGTATTATCTAACCGCTGATATAATCAACCAGAATTATTCGTACCCAGTCACTCCAAATTCCCGGGGTTGCGTAGGATCCTATTGTCTATTTGGCTGGTTTCCTTTTTTAGGACAAAAACAAGGAACGAGTTTTGGGATTTTGCACCAGTACCGGTATGAACAGAGTAGGACAGTTGGCAAGCAATACATTGAGCTCTTCTTATTGATAAAGCCAGTAATAATCAAACTAGAAAGGAAAAGAAAAAGACAAAGAAAAATATCTGCACGAATCTTCGTGTAACATCAATGGCATAGGACCTAGATGTGCATTACTTAGAGAACATCTAGATGTGCTTTAGCAATACTGTCATACAAAACCCCTAATCATCATTGCAAACAGTGCATAGAACTTGGCTAATGCGACAACCACAACTACACATGCTAGTTCCTTCTTGTCTCTCGCTTTCATCTATTGCTTGTGATTGATTCTTTCTTGCTTCATCGTACTGATTGTACATTCCATATCAGTCAGTTTCTTCTTCAGCTTTACGTTATCTTCTGCGAGCTTGGTGATAACACTCCAAGCCCTGCCATGACATTCTTCATCTAGCCAGTTAATAAAGGCACAAGCCTCATATCCCTGCCAATGTTAAATAGTATTTTGGATGAGCGATGGCATTAATTGAAGTAAAATGATGAACTTAATTACAACTAACCTCTCTGGGGCAACTGAGAAACCGCCTACCAATGTCGAATCCCTCCGTGCATACACATCGAGCAGAAGTGTGCCCGTGCACACAACTCAGCTTTTGGTACTTCTCAGTGGCGCAAAACTCGGAGTCGAACTCGTGTTGCAGGAGTCTCGGGTCAAGCTCCGAATCCGGCGGTAGATCGCTTTCCTAGGGGGGTCATTCAAGATGGATTCAGCAAAGGAGCTATACTTTGGACATGCTAAAAAAGATCGGGATAGATTGGAACCTGACATGACAATTCGGATCCGTAGTACACCTTCCTTCTGATGACCTTAGGCAAGTGCTTGGCGGAGACCGCCGTCGTGGCGACGATATGAGTAGGAGCAGACACACCGAAACTGTCAGCACCACTCGCCCCCATTCCCCCAATGTCAGCGCCACGCGAGGGAATTTGGAGGCTATGTAGGGATGTGGGGGAAATGGGGAAACTGTGGAGATAAGCTAATGGTCGGGAACTACTTATGGCACTACATGTTGTATACGACACACTATTTATACATGTCGTCCGTGTTAGGTATTACAACGTCAGACATGATTTCCGCACCAAACCATGTGAGAAGACAATGTAGGTTAGACATAGTTGTCGTTACATAACCGTATGTGATGTACTACCCTGTCCATATAATTGAGTTACGATGAGATACCATGTAAACAGCCGCTCTGTGGATATCTGTCAAAAAATAGCCGCTCTATATATAGAGATGGCGGCGGCGACCTAGGCAGTGGCTACCGGGGAAGAGGTCAATCCTCGGTCGGTGGGCGGTGGCGGCGTCATAGGAGGTCAATCCCCGTTCTGGGGCGGGACATAGGAGGAGCTCAACCATCGAGGTCGGGGCGGCGTGATTCGAGCACACCCATCACGGTCGATGGCAGGATAGTGGAGGTTGAACTTCAGGCAGCAGCCGCACTAAGCTTTGCTCCTCACCCCTGTTGTCTCGGCGTGCTGCTGCATCGCACTTGTCTGTCTGCTGGGTGGAGGTCGCCGCACGGCTAATTAATTAAGGTATTCTTTTTGTGAGTGGCTTAATTAAGGTATTCAATTCCTAAGGGTAGTGTCGTACTAGTACTCTGTGTGCAAATTGACCGGCCATTAATTTTTGTGATTGCACGTCTGGATAACAACATGGAGCGCCCTTAGTAATTATTAAAGTAAAACCTTGTGATTTATGCATGCATCTTTGGGCAGCAGTTAATCCATGTATTAATGTTGTTGTTTTGTTTTTAATTACCATTCGTCTGCTGCAGATGGAACGATCTCGATGGATGAAGAATCGGAAAACCGCAGATTTTATCAGTGGCGTGACAGAGTACATGAATTTGGCTGAAAGTACAAAGAGGAGAATTGGTGATGCGGATTACATCATGTGTCCATGTACTGATTGTGACAATATAGTCACATGAACATGCAGATGTCCTGATGCACTTAGTCTCTAGGGGATTCATGGATGGATATACACGTTGGACCAGACACGGTGATGAGGAGGTCATGGATGAAGATACCCAGGGCAGCGAGATGCCAAACCCCGATCAGTGTCACATGGATGTTGAATCTAACATCGGGGCAGAGGCGTCAAGCTACCAATGGAACACCGGAAAGCCGAAACGCCCACTTGAAAACCAAGACATCGACGCAGATGACGACAATCTTGATATTCCAGATTTTGCTTCTATGATTGCAGATTTTGAGGGCCCAAAAAGGATATGATTGGGTACAAGGATCTGCCAACCATTGATGTGGACTCCAAGAAAGAATTGTATCCAGGTTGCAAAAAGAAATACTCCAGGTTGAGTACCACCCTGGCGCTTCTCATATTTGAAGCAACAAACGGTCTATCAAACAAGGGCTTCACAGAGATGTTAGGTATTTTGAAAGAAATTCTTCAGGAAGACAATGTGCTCCCCAGAAGCATGAATGAAGCGAAGAAAATTGTTTGCCCATTGGAACTTGAAGTATAGAAGATACACGCTTGTGTGAATTATTGTATATTGTACCATGGCGAGTACAAAGATTTGCGTGCATGTCCCACATGCAAGCATGCATGATACAAGTGCATGAGAGCAAAGGATAAGTACAAATTGGATGACGAGATCAAGACAGGAATCCCGTTCAGGGTTGTTTGGTACTTGCCTTTAATTCCAAGGTTGAGGCTTTTGTTTGCAAACCCTAGAGAGGCAAAGAGGTTGCGGTGGAATCATGATGAGAGAATTGCGGATAGGTTTATGAGGCACCCGAAAGATGGGGCTTAGTGGGAATTAATCGAAAAATCTTTTAAAAATTTTGCCAAGATCCTAGAAATATAAGGCTCGGGGAGTGTACTGACGGG
Organism: Triticum dicoccoides; assembly: GCF_002162155.2. Taxonomy (NCBI): domain Eukaryota; kingdom Viridiplantae; phylum Streptophyta; class Magnoliopsida; order Poales; family Poaceae; genus Triticum; species Triticum dicoccoides. The sequence continues at coordinate 310,668,232 of NC_041390.1, read as the reverse complement.
ATGAATCCTTTTGGCGATATGAGCACCAATCACAGCAATTGGCTGGTGCTTCTGTGCATATATAACCTAGCTCCTTGGTTGTGTATTAAGAAAAAATACATTACGATGTCAATGATTATCCAAGGCCCGAAGCAACCTGGAAATGACATCGACATTTACTTTCAGCTACTGGTAGAAGAACTGTTGACAGTGTATATAGATGCGCCTAATATAAAATGTTATGATGCTTACAGAAAGGAGATTTTCGATCTACATGCGATGCTGGTGCACACCATTCAAGATATGCTGGCATTAGGTAACACAACGGGGCAGAAAATAAAGGGAGATGTAGGGTGTGACACATGCATGTATAGGACAGCTAGCAGAAGACTTCCCAACTCACGCAAAACAATGTATTTGCGTCATCGTAGGTTCTTACGGAAAAATCACCCATACCGAAAGATGAAAGCTGAATTTGATGGTACGGCAAAGGCATGTGCCGGCCCAAGACCCTATGATGGGGAGGTGGTCCACAACATGGCTAAACCAATTAATGTTGTGCTTTGCAAGAACCACCCTTTGACGGTGAAACAAACACCCAAGGGTCAAGTCTTTAAGAAGAAATCGGTGTTCTGGAAATTACCTTACTGGGAGATTCTACGTGTACGTCACTGCATCGATGTCATGCATGTAGAGAAGAAAGTATGTGAAAGCATCCTTGGTACTCTGCTCAAGATTAAAGGTAAAAGAAAGGATGGTGACGGTTCACGGCTCGGTATGCTTGCCGATCAATCAAAACGCAATAGTGAAGCAGAAGATAATGACAAATTCATCAAAGCTCGCTAGAGTTACAATTTCAGTACAAAAGAAGCAACACAATTCTTCACCTATTTGTTATTAGTTAAGACACCTTCTTCCTACTGCGCAAACATTAGAAGTCTCGTGGATGTGGACTCAGGTAAAATGAAGTTGGGACACATGAATTCACATGATTGCCACATAATGTTGACACAAATCCTCCCGGTGGCCATCAAGAATCCGATGGACAAAGATATAAGAAACACACTCATTGACCTCTGTGATTTATTCAACTAACTATGGCAGAAAGTTGTAAATCCTGAAGAGTTGGATCATATGCAAGATGATATTGGAAGAATATTTTCCAACCTAGAGATGTTTTTCCCACCGTCATTCTTTGATGTCATGGTCCATCGCAACATGTATCCCTTCGAGCGGTCCATGGGAATAGTGAAGCACTTTTGTCGGAACCGAAACCATCCAGAGGCAAGCATCCTACAAGGTTATACCACGGAGGAGGTGGTTGAGTTTTGCACCAAATACATGAAAGAAAGACCTATAGGTTTACCCCTCTCTCGCCACGAGGGAAGGCTGAAAGGCAAGCCGGTCCTTGGTAGCACGCAAATGGCTGCACTCGGAGAATTGGCAGAGAAAGCCCATTTGACTTTACTCCTTAACAACCAAGTTCTAATCGCTTAAGCCAAAGAACACTTGGCGGAGATACACCAAAGCTTCTTACCAATGGTGCCTTCATCAGATGTGGAGATGAAGGAGCACACTAAGAACTACGCCCAATGGCTGAAGAATCATTTGGCACAAGGATCCATCGATGACATTGCTATGTGGTTGGCACAAAAGCCATCAACTACGGTGTTGACGTACCAAGCATATGACATAAATGCATACATGTTCTACATCGAGGAACGTGATCAGAAGACCTAGTATCAGAACAACTCTGTCTAAATAGAATGCATGACTGTAAATGAAGCTGATAAAAGGGTATACTATGGAACCATCAAAGAGATTTGGGAGCTTGACTATGTGAAAGTTAAGGTGGCATTATTCAGGTGCGCATGGATCCCTCTTGGTCAGGTAAGGATTGATCAGTACAGGAAGACCTGCGTTAACAGGACAATGATGGCATATCACACGGACACATTCATTCTTGCCAGCGATGCTACCCAAATTTTCTTTGTGGAAGACCCCTTGCATAAGAACTACCATTTTGCGATGCATGGGAAGAGAAGGGTAATGGGTGTAGACGATGTTGCCGATGAGGATGAATACGATGAATTTGATGAGTTGCTAGCCAAGGGATCACGCACCCATGTAACAGAGTAGCGTAAAATCATCCAAAAGCCCAAGTTCATTTGGGGTCAACTTAATGATCCCAGTTCCCCCATATACATGGGAATTAACCCGTAAGACTAGTCTTTATGCCTCCCGTCGTGGAATTGTCACGGTAGATGTCCTAGTGTGAGGACTTAGTCGTGGATCCATCGCGATGAGGTTTGCCTAAAGGGGTAATCAGCGCAAAGGACACGAGGAGTTTATACTGGTGAAGGTAAAAGCCTAGTCCAGTTGTAGGTGGTATTGCTATGGTTTCAATGAGCAGGGAGCGAATATGCTTGACCCAGCTCTCGATCTGTTCTTTCTTTCCCTAAGACGCTGTTGGGTCGTCCCCTTATATACACGGGTTAACGCCCTGCGGCCTACAGAGTCCCGGCCGGCTTATACAACGTATCCGGCTCGGTGACCTTTCTTTCCTATCTTACAAAACAAGTCTACATACATGGCGGTTTATATCGTGGGACATAAGCCGCCTTCGAGTTTGGGCCCTCTACCAAGCTTATCCATGAACCACCATATACTCTTGGGCTTCATTGAGATGAATCGCCATAGGGATGACCCGGCCCCTCCTGGGCAGGTCATACCTAATAGTTATATCCCCAACATTAGGCCCCAGGTTGATTTGAACATGTTCATGTCAATCTTCAACACTTAGAAAAATCCTTCCTCCTCTTATTGTGAAGAATTGTAACCCGCCATGACGTCGCGTCCGAAAGTTGCGATAACCCAACTTGACGTCACTTGTAATTAATGCTATATAGAATCCAAATCATAATAAATCTTTTTCTTTCCTGACTCTCCAAAAATCGATGTGCCCGTGCCAACACTTACCATTTTACTGTTCCTTGATTCCCATGCCAGCCATTTGTACTTCCAGGCCTATAAATAGGGCCACGGAATCACCTTCCATTCCTCCCCTTTTCCTTCTCGCCTTCTTCCTCCTCGCGATGTATCGACTCGCACGAGCTCCGCCGCCATCAACCTTCGTCCTCGACCTCAACTCCGGCCGCTGCATCACCCTGATCAGACTAGAGAACCGCGGTGCCACTCCGCTACCTCAACAACATCAGTAAGCCATTCCTTCTTTCGCCATAGATCTGCCATTAGGTTTCATCGGTGTTCATCGATGTTCGTCACTGCTCTTCCTTCTATTTGTTTTAATCCATGGACTAGATCCGAAAACCACATGAATCTTCGCGCGGTAGTAGTTTTAGCACCAGTTTTTGACATTAGAATATATCTTCATCGCCACAGATCTCTTATAGGGCACCTCTACTTTTCCACTGTCGCCTCTATAGGTTTTGAGTTTATTTTCTTTTCTGAACAGCGGTAGATCTGAATTTGTAGCCTCAACCTATGGAACTTGTTTGTCCTAACACTTAGCAAATTATAGCCTTGGTAGATCTTGAATGTCTTTAATCATGGCGGCTTATTCTGCTGGTTTATTGTTAGTTCATATATCGTTAGCCCTTGCTTAAGCTGCCATTCTGAACATGCACTGTACTTGTTAACTTGCAATTTTATCAAACATCTTAAGCCGGTAAATTCTTTCCTGTCTTTTAGGTTGTCCTTTCACCATGCTACCCAAAACAATCACGACCTACAACTGGGTTCCCTCCATAGTCACTGAGAGCACCTTGAAGGATTTTGTCACCGTTGGATATTTGCCAGATAAGAGTGTGATGCCTTAACGTGTTCCTGACCCGGGCGAAGAGAAACCTTAGCCTAAGGACGGTGAAGTTATCGTATTTACTGATCATATGAACCGGGGCTGCTCGTCACCCGGCTCTAAATTCTTCAAAGATATCCTACACTCCTTCATACTCCATCCGCAAGACATTGGACCCAATTCCATATCAAACATCTGTAACTTCGAAGTCATTTCTGAGGTATACCTTCAAGAAGAGCCTAGTGTTGAGCTTTTCAGAGAGTATTTTTACTTGAACCGGCAGAACAAGTTCACAAATGGGCTCATCTTGGAACTTGCCGGGATTTCAATTCAACGCAGACGAGATGTCATTTTCTGTCAAGTAGCTCTGCCAAGCCATCCCAAAGACTGGAACCAAACATGGTTCTACTGCAAAGATATCTCGCCGTCTGATGAAAATCCGTTGCTGGGTTATCGGCCTGAGCGTCTCGACTCAAAGTACCAACTCCCTAATAAACTTACCACCGCCGAACGCAAGAAACTTGTCCCTACCATCATAAAAGTTCAAGCTTTGCTACGAAACGACTTAACTGGAGTCAACTTAATCCGCTGTTGGGTCGCATGTCGGATCATACCCTTAAGCAGCCGATCCGGCTTGATGTGTACATATACCAGAGGAACATATGATCCCTTACGCCATAGCTCTCTTCGACTTACTGAAGAAGGCATCGTTGAGATGGCAACCACGCTTGTAAATATCAAATATGAAGACTGCAGCAAAGTGGGTTTGAATCCTTTCTGCAAGCTTAACCCGACGCCAGAGGTAAATCTTTTGATTTCTTTTCCTTCGGCACTTAAACATTGCATGAACTCAAAATATGTTATCCTTCCACAGGCTAAATCTGACTTCTGGAAGGCCAAATATGACCATGAGGCCGCCAAAAAGGCTAAAGCTGTTGCGAGAGCCGCCAAAAAGACCGGTAGGAGGTCTAGAAAGAAACCAAGCGCCTCTGAATTGCTGAAGCTGGATGATGCCTCTGAGTCGGAGGTAGCCCTTGATTATCTTGGCTTGTTTTTAACAACCTTATTGACACTGACTATTGCCAGGATGACACAGGAGCCAGCCAAGCAGTCGAAGAAGAGGTAACTACTATTTCCTCCGACTCAGAACATTTACCAAGGCAGAAACTTCAGCGGGTAACCCGGAAAGTAAGGTTTTCACACCCCTTGGCTTATTCAGATCCTCATTTTCTCTTAAAACGACAGCAACATGAGAGACGCCGTCAGACCCGCACCGGTGGAGATGATGATTTATCCTCCGGCTTACCGAACACTCCTCGGAAACGCCAAAATGAGGTTCTTTTTAACCTTAACCCTTGTATTTACCAGCGAGTTACTTTCATTAATCACTCAATTTTGATTCCATCCTTGCAGGAGATTTCCCATTCCTCCTTTGGCGATCATCGCAGACTCAACTGCCGGCTTTCAAGACTGCCCCTGGGTAATAATAAATATCTTTCTTCTGTACCCTTATATATTTATCATTATGCTGATTTTGTCCAAACTTTTTTTAGCGGTCAAGCAAAGCCCAACAAGAAAATGAAGGTGTCAAAGCCGGCCGAGGGTCCGAAAGCCACTGAACCGGACCAAACAACCGTTGTACCAGAACATCCTGACTAGCCAGTAGATCCTGCTCCCAATGCTCAACCTGAAATACCTGAGCCATCTATTGATGAAACCGCTATTGATCCGTCAAGTATTGAACCGTGAAGCTCAGCTAACCCACCAGAGACTCATGGTGATGATGTTTTAATCACTGGCAACAGATTCATTGAACCGAGGGATCCAACTGTACTAGCGAGACACTCTGCCAAACAAGAAGTCATGGAAAGGCAGAAAGTGAGGTTTGATGTCTCCCACTATGCTCACCTGAGTGTTAGTGAAGTTTTATCTGTCTATGTCAGTCAAGTGCATTCCGGCCGTGACTTGGACATTGAAATGGTTAAGCAAATGCACCAGAAGTATGAGGTACGTCATCCGGCTTATATCTATATCCTGCCAGCCGCCAAGTCTTCTGATTATGATAAACTTGAATAATTTGTAGACTTAAAATATTGACAAGCTTCTGCCCTAGACTCCCTCCGAGTCCGGTTTAAAAACTTAAACCATATGCTGATGATAGCATAACTTTGCATTTGTAGTCCCCAAGGGTCGGCTTAATCAATATGAATGAGACGGTCCTATTAATCATTATGTAAAAGAACAAAACTTAACTGCATATCCCTCATGAGTCGGCTGGGACTGTCAATAGCACACCGGCTCATCCTTAGCAAGAAAACAAGCAATATGCATTAGCCCCCAAGTGCCAAGTGTTATTGCTTGCAAAGCACTTGGGACTTTTAGAAAGAGTCGATTCCTTTGAAAAATTGCTTTGACAAACATTAGCCCCCAAGTGCCAAGTGTTGTTGCTTGAAAAACACTTGGGACTTGTATTTTGTAATCCGCCATGAAACATAACGAACTTATGATTATGCAGGCTATGACCACATAACTAGAAAATCAATTGGCCGAGGCCAGGACCCAGCTGGCGGCTCAGGAAACTAAGACCAACAAGGCTGAATCAAAATTTCAGTTTAGTGTGTCTGAAGCCGAAAAATTGAAGATCGGTTTTACTGCGGACAAAGAGGCATGGGCTAAGGAAAAGACTGCCTTGATTGAGAGTGCTGAGAAAGCAGAGGCGGCTGTGGAAGAAGTTACCACTGAACTCACCGATTTAAAGAACTGTGTGCCTCAGATGGTTTCTGCAATCTTTGGTAAGTCACCTTGTTATTTATCCAGTGTAAGTATTTGTCATCATACTGTAAGTCGCCACTTAACCAATCTTTGCACTTTTTTCTTTCAGGTCCCAGGAGCAGCAACCTTAGCCGAGACACATTGGTGAAACTCAAGGCGGTTTATACTTTGGTTGAGCAATTGTACACTGGAGCTCAGCGGACCCTTGCTACTATTTCTCCAACGAATCAAGGACCAAATATGTTAAGTGATGTCTTGAAGAAGTTGTCCATCTTACCCACAAGATTTCAAGAAATCAAACGGTCTTGTGCTAGAGGCGGAGTTGTAACAACCTTAAGTCGTGCCAAAGCTTGCGTAACGGAACTAGACCTGGCAGATGTAGCTAGCGGGTATCCTAGTCTCAAGGAAGATGGAACTTCTTTTGACCAACAAGACTTTGATGCTTGTGTCAAAGAGATTCACCCACATGCAACCATCATTGCCGAAGAGACCAACCTCACCAATTATCAGCCGAGTTACGATGCAGATAACCAGAAGATGCTGACGCCTTCATATAAAGTGATGGATTTAATTCCACCCATTCGTAAGCACACTTTCGCCCCTGATATTGATCCATCTGATCTGATTGACGACGAAGCTGAATTCGTCGCCTTGCGTGGCTTTGACTGGTCCAAACCCCACTTCTAGACGGTGGAGGAGGAAGACGAACCGGCAAGGGATGAATTGCAACTGTCGAGTCAGCCAGGCCAAGATTCATGAACCGGGGCCAGTTTATCACCTACTGATTGCGAGACTTAAAACAATCATCCTTTTGGGCACCAAGCGCCTTGTAATAGGCTAGCTTCAAACTTTTATTCTGCTATGCCATCGTGCATATTTTGCTGTTCCTGATACTATTTGTTCGTTATGCGAAAATATACCATATATGATTTATGATATTATCAATTCTAAGTTTGTTCCTGCATACAACAGATGAAAAGTGTCCTGGCGGTTTACCGTTGGACGGGTTATAATTCCCCAATAGAAACTATCATAATTTATAACCAAGCCTGGACTGAATGATAATCATATATGATTAAAAATATGTCATACCTGTGATATTTGATCACACTTGTTGGTTTACGAAGCCAGTGCAATAAGGGCGATAACCCAAGATTTTGAACACTGGTAATTATCAGAGATTGCCGGCTTATGAACAAAGTCGGACTGGGTTAATAAACACCTAATATTATCTTTATTTCATACTGGCGACTTATAGTCGAAAACTAGGTCGGGTTAATAAACACCAGATGTTATCTCATACTGGCGACTTATCGTCAAAAGCCAGGCCAAGTTAATAAACACTAGTGATTTACAATCAAACTTTATATGTCTTATCAAATAAACCTCAAAAAGAAAGAATCTGTTGAATGAAAACAAATGAGAAGCGAGGATTTTCATGGGCTGCCAGGCCCTAAACGAGGTTTTTCATGGGCTGCCAGGCCACTAAGTTAAGCCGTTTTACAAACCTTATAAGATGGACCTCACATTAACCAATCGTCATTTTAACTTTGACAAGTTCAGGGTCTGCATAAGATTGACTTGTCAAATGTTCGACGGGTCTTTCCAGGATTACCTGGGCGGAGTTGCTTACTTAAAAAGGTAGGATAACCCGGGGTTTTAGGTGAAAGTTGTCTTCTCCTAGTCCTTAACTGCCATCTTGATCTGATGATAACCAGAATAAGCATCCAAAAAACTCAGATTGCTCACAACCTGCCGTAGCATCAATAATCTAATCAATACGAGGGAGAGCAAAAGGATTAGCTGGACAAGCCTTATTCAAATCCGTGTAGTCCACACACATATGCCAAGTGTCTTTCTTCTTAAGTACCAGCACTGGGTTAGACAACCACTCAGGATGGAAAACTTCAATGATAAACCCAACTGCCAAGAGCCGGGCTACTTCCTCTGTGATGGCCTTCTGTCTCTCCTCATTAAAATGGCGAAGAAACTATTTGACTGGCTTAAATTTTGGATAAATATTAAGAGTGTGCTAAGTGAGTTCTCTTGATACACCCGGCAAGTCTGAAGGCTTCCATGCAAAGATGTCTCGGTTCTCACGGATGAACTCGATGAGCGTGCTTTCCTATTTCGGATCCAGGTTAGCACTGATGTTGAACTGCTTGGATGAATCGCCAGGACAAAATCAACCATCTTGGTATCATCTGCTGATTTAAACTTTAAAACCGGATCATGCTTTGTAGTTGGATTTTTCAAAGATGTCATATCTGCCGGATCAACATTGTCCTTGTAAAATTTTAACTCCTGCGTTGCACAAACTGACTCAGCATAGGCCGCATCACCTTCTTCACATTCCAAAGCTATCTTGCGACTTCCATGCACTGTAATAGTTCCCTTGTGACCCGGCATCTTAAGCTACAGATACACGTAGCAAGGCCGCGCCATGAACTTGGCATAAGCTGGCCGTCCAAACAGAGCATGATATGGGTTGTGGATCTTGACCACTTCAAAGGTCAACGTCTCTGACCTAGAGTCATGATCATCTCTGAAAACAACTTCCAAAGCTATCTTACCAACTGGATATGCTAACTTACTAGGCACCATGCCATGGAAAACAATGTTTGACGGCTTAAGATTTTTATCAGTCAACCCCATGCGACGGAAGGTTTTATAATAAAGGATATTGATGCTGCTTCCGTCGTCCATGAGTACCTTAGTAAACTTATACCCTCCAACCTGAGGCACAACCACCAAAGCCAAGTGTCTCGGATTATCTACCCGGGGTGGGTGATCATCCCGACTCCACACAATGGGCTGTTCAGACCAGCGCAAGTAACGGGGAACCGCCGGCTCAACGGCATCAACTGCCCTCTTATGAAGCTTCTGGTCACGCTTACATAAGCTAGTGGTGAAGACATGATATTGTCCACTATTCAACTGCTTTGGGTTGCTCTGATAACCAGACTGCTGCTGTTGACCCCCCCCCCCTGATTACT
>NC_041390.1:310640064-310658087 GCF_002162155.2 Triticum dicoccoides | reverse complement strand
CCTGATTACTCTGCTGGTTGTATCCACCCTGGTTGCTGTGATTACCTTGATTTCCTTGGAATCCAGAGTTAGAACCGCCACCGCCATAACCCGGACCGTGAGAGCCGGATCCTGAACTGCAACCTGGCCCATGACTGTCATGAAAAAGATTGGAATTCTTGTACTCTTTCATAATGTTACAATCCTTCCAGCGGTGCCCGGATGGTCCTCCCCTTGTACCATGTCTTCGGCAGGGCTGATTTAACATCTGTTCAAGATTGATACCGGATCCTCTGACCCGTGGGGGCGGTTTACCCTTGCAATGCTGACTATTATTCTGTGCATTGGTGTTAGCCACAAAGTCAAAACTATTATCAGCCTTGCGCTTACCATTGCCTCCCTGGTTCGTCGGGTTATGCTGCTGTCCCTTGCCATTGCTGCTCTTCCTTCCCTTCCCCAGCTTTTCATCATCAGACTCGGGGTCCTTGGTACTATCAGAGTCAGCATACTTAACCAGAGCCGCGATGAGCGTCCCCATGTCATTGCAGTGGCGTCTGAGCCGCCCTAGTTTCTGCTTTAAGGGCGTGAAACGACAATTGTTCTCCAACATCAACACTACTAAGTCGGCATTGATGTGATACGACGAGTGCAAGATTGTTGAGACCCGGCGGAACCAATGGGTTGTTGACTCACCTTCTTCTTGAACACAGGAGGCCAGATCCACAATTTACATGGGCTATTTACATGTATCCTTGAAGTTCTAGATGCATCGGGCTTTTAACTCGGCCCATAACCCGATGGAATTAGTAGGGAGTCCTTTCAACCAAGTACGGGCCGTTCCCTCCAACATTAAGGGGGAGTATTTAGCACATGCAGCCTCGCTGACATCTAGCAATTCCATGGCCATCTCATAACTCTCAATACATGCCTCAGGACTTAAATCGGCTGTATAGTTAGGCACCTTGCGAGGACCTTTGAAATCCTTGGGCAGGCGCTCATTACATAGATCCGGTACTAAGCATGGCACACCCAAATTTCTAAAGGTTACACCTGGCTCCATGGAGGTGGTAGGACGAACCGGAGTAGGTTGACGGGCCACATACTGTGCCGCTAACTCGGCCTCTCGACGGGCTCTCCCTTGATCCTTCACATTCCGAGCATTAGTGCCACCGCCCGCCGAGTTATGTCCACGGGGCGGGTTACGATTCCGTCCACTGCTTGACACCGCCAGCTCATCAATACGTCTGCTATAACTCCGACTCAAGCGAGGGGTGGAATGAATCCTATCACGACTGTAAGAATAAGCCTACTGCTGAGTCAGTGCCATCTGAAGAAGCTCTCTAGCCCTCCGTGTCTCAACCGCCGTCGGCGACTCACCATCAACTGGGAGAGACGCCAATCGTGACGCCGCAACGATCATGTTATCCAAAGGGTTAGAATAATGACCCGGTGGTGTTGGCACGTGCTGCGGCGGGTTACTGTTCTGACGTCAGGGTCTGTTGCACGTGGCTGAACCGACATACCCGTCCCAGGCACTTCGACCTGCTTTACTACTGCCGGGTCACTCGCTCCTGCTCCTAGTGTGTTAAAGAGATTCCTTGCCTCATAAACTGACGGTAGACGAGTCTGATGTCTCCTCCTCATTACTTCGTTTGAAGCATTCTGATCTAGCATGAGCTGGTAAGACTGTGACTGAATTCGTTGCGCCTGAGCATCCAAAGCAGCCCATTCCTCGGCCATCCTGGTATTCTCTGCGTTTAACTCCTCTTTGGCCTGTGCTATTTCGTCACGCAATTTCACGATCGCCGCGTTTATGCTGATCTTGATCCGCCGGGTTAACCACCGTTGTTAACAACACTGTCAGCTTGTCTAGTAAGTCGGTTAAAACCTGAGCCAGCGGGCGCTCAGGTCCTCCTGCCCCGGCAACCGCTGCCGCTGCTGACCCGGAAATTAGCTCTGCCGCCGTTGATGAGTGCTGCATGGGCTGTGTACCGGCCATGAAGATTGCAACCCGGTTCGGCGGCTCACAGGGGTCCGGCATATTGTCGCCATCGGAACAGCCCCCAAGCCGCCCATCTGGCAGTTGGTACAATGACTCGGTCTCACCGGTGGATGACTCGCCATAAGAGTGAACGACGGTCTCACCGCCAGATACCGATCTATCCTTAGATTCTGCTCCATGGATAAATCCCAAGAAGGCACGATTCATGGCGGGCAGAACCGGGGCGAGTCTCGCACGCTGAGCCGTGTCGATGATGTCGGTGCAGATGTCCGGCTCAGGGCCCGGTTCGCTGATCTTGCCGATGAAGACATGAATTCCGCCGAAGGGGACCCGGTACCCGTACTCAATTGAGCCGGCCTCGGGGCTCCAGCCTGCGTCATTGATGTAGAGCTTGCCACGACGTATCTTGGTCATCCGGCCCATAGTGTATCCCTTGACCCCTTCGAAGTTGCCCTCTAAGAACTTGAAACTATCGTGTGAAAGCCCCATGGGGGGCGCCAACTATCGTGTAATTGTCATGGCAGATGTCCTAGTGTGAGGACTTAGTCGTCGAGCCATCATGATGAGGTTAGCTTAAAGGGGTTAATCAGGGCAAAGGACACGAGGAGTTTATACTTGTTCGGCCCCTTACGGTGAAGGTAAAAGCCTAGTCCTGTTGTACGTAGTATTGCAAGGGTTTCGATGAGCAGGGAGCGAATACGCTTGACTCGGCTCTCGATCTGTTCTTTCTTTCCCTACTCCTCTGCTGGGTCGTCCCCTTATATACACGGCTTGACGCCCCGCGGCCTACAGAGTCCCGGCCGGCTTATACAACATATCCGGCTCGGTGACCTTTCTTTCCTATCTTACAAAACAAGTCTACATACACGGCAGTTTATATCCGTGGGCCTTAAGCCGCCTTCGGGTTTGGGCCCTCTACCAAGCTTATCTATGAACCGCCATATATTCTTGGGCTTCATTGAGATGAGTCGCCATAGGGATGACCCGGCCCCTCCTGTGCGGGTCATACCTAATAGTTATATCCCCAACACCTACCCTGCAACTTAATTCGTCCAATTTAGAACTGTCGCGTGTACTGAATTTGTGAGTTATGCCCGGTTTTCTGTTGATGTAAGAACCGTTAATATGTTGACCTTGATATACTGTCAGCTCAGGCAAGGAATATGAAATGTTTTTTGTTATTATTATTATATCATAGAGGTAGCACACTCAATTAATCTCACTACAGTATGTGTGAACAAAAATATGCAATCTGGTTTGCGAATAGAACACGGTTCGTTGATGAAAGCCATGTGCCAACCAAACCCCGCCACCCCGCCAACGATCTGAGTCGTGCTATCTGATTGGCCAGAACCCAAACCCCATGGATCATACGTCTGCACCGTTGGATGCTCCCAGATTGAACGACGATCCTCATCCCTTTTGATAGCACATGGAGTTCTAGTTGTAATTTTATTTTTATGCACAAAATGCATGTTAATATCAAAAAATGTATTAAATATAGCTAATGATACCTGAAATGCGCCAGAAAATCAAACCCGTGGTATAATGGTGATTGCGTATCGTGGAAATTTTTATGAGGCCAAACGATGAAGTCACCGGCCACAGGAGTTTCAATTGACACGTGTCCTTTTGGAAAACCATGATCCTTCATGTGAGATGCTCCGGTTTGGATGGAGCGATCATCAAAACTTGTGCCAAACTTTACCAATTTTTTTCCACGGGGTCATGAGGGCACGCACATCAATTTTAATGATGTCCGAACTCCATCTGAATTTCCTGTAATTAAAATACCAATTAGGTCTACGCAAGTGGCCGCACATCGCGGCCGAAATTTTTGAAACTTCTCCCTGCTTCTCGAACAAATAGATGAAAACTCACAAAGCGATGCAGAAATGCTCTGTGCACCTTCTTTGCTAGGCTGAGAGTAAGGGGGTATCATAGCTAGTATCATGCATGCCAACTAGGCAATTTTGATGAGCTATCATAGAATTAATTAAATAAAGAGAGAGGGTTAAGTATCATATCATGAAACCGTATCATAATAAATGCTATGCTACTATGTGTCATGCATGACAATATAAATAAAGTACTATGTATGATACTAGCTACTCTATGATACTATGCATTAGAGCAAGTATAATAGAGTGACATAAGACTAGCCACAATGGGTAGTAACATAGAATTTTACTAGTCTATGTTACCACCTCTATAGTGGGGAGTAACATATATGTAGTAACATGCAATACTTCATTTATTAGGCTATAGACTCATCTTTCCTTGAGATGTGTGATGTTACTCATACTACTAGTAACTAGCTATGTTACCACTTTCCTCTCTTTCTTCATTTATTGCTTGCTACATCATCTATTTTATCTAGATACGTGTGATGTTACTACCTAGATATGTTACTCCCACTGTGGTAGTCGAAGCAGCCTATAAGGAATAGAATAATATATATGTGCTTTAGTTGGAGGAAAGAGAAGATGAGAGAGAAAAGAAGCGGGCTCTTGGTTAGTAGAGCCAGTTGCAACACGAGACCCAAGACACATGTGAGGATGTAAGGTGGGCCAACTATTGATAAACTAGTATGCATTTAAAACTTATTATTGTACATGCCCGCTAAGAGGTTGGTTGTATATGACATGGCAACTTATTATAGCCGACCCTCGGCTGTATTATTAATCATGCTCTTAGAGAGCTAGCTAGTATTACTTCCTCCTTTCTGGTTTAGGCTGGTTGTAATGGTAGTATCATAAGTGGTATCATGCATGCCAACTAGACTTTCTAGATGATGTGGCACACAATTAAATGAGGAAAGAGAGGATGTGGTATTATATCATGATAACGTGCCATATTAAATGTTGTACTACTTTGTGTAATGCATGACAATTAATAAGGCAACCGAAGATACTAACTGATGATACTATGCATTACGGAAGTAGTATCATACACTAGTATATATCATATGCATGATACTAGTATATGATACTCCCCATTACAACCAGCCTTTTATAAGGCTCAATTCAAACTCTCACCAACCAAGGTAGATGGTGAGTTGTGGAATACTTTTTGTAGTTCGCAAAAACACCCAATTAATGCTTTTGTTTTCCACAAAAAATTATGTTTTCCAATGTATTAATTGTAATACATGCATGCATAAAGTACATGCATTGGTCAACTTTCGCTTAATACTTACATTCAAATGATTTAATGCACCTTGGAATTTGAACATGTGATGGGGAACAACCAAATTGAGTCTTATAAAATGGAAAAACTAAAATTTTGAGATAAGCCTATAAACCGGAAAGGAGGGAGTATATAAGCATGATACTAGTATATGATCGGCAATACCTCCGTAATGCGCGCATGCATAGTATCTTAGGTTGCCTTATTAACTGTCATGCATGACACAAGGCAGTACAACATTTAATATGATATAGTATCATGATATGATACCACACCATCTCTTTCCTCATTTAACTGTGTGCCAAATCATCCAAAAAGTCTAGTTGGCATGCATCATACCGCTTGATACTCCCATATTACGACTAGCCTTATTAGGGTGGCCATAGTGGGGGTATCATAGCCGGTATCATGCACTTGGGAATAGAAAATATGATGATGTGGCAAAGAAGCAATAACATAGGTAGATACCGTAACATATATATATAATAAATGCTATACTACTTCGTGTCATGCATTGGCATAAATACGGTCATCTATGATATATATATATATATATATATATATATATATATACTACTCTATGATACTATATATGCACTATGAAGGTACGTATGTAGTATCCAATGGCGGAGGCACGAGGGGGCAGTAGGGGCCCCGACCCTTCCCAACATTAGTCACTTCTTTGTATTTTGGGCATGAACAGTAAACTTTTTGTTATGTTTCCTTAATCGGGCCCCCCTCGAGATCATAAATTTACGATTCCTGCCTCCGCCACTAGGAGTCCTGGACTAAGGGGTCCTTGGGCGTCCGGCCTGTTGGCCATGGCCCGGACTGATGGGCTATGAAGATACGAAGGCCAAAGACTACACCCGTGTCGGGATGGGACTCTCCTTGGCGTGGAAGGCAAGCTTGGCAACTAAATATTTAGATTCCATTCTTTGTAACCGACCTTGCGTAACCCTAGATCCTTCCGGTGTGTATATAAACCGGAGGACTTAGTTCGGATAGGGCAGATTCATTATCATAGCCATACAAGCTAGACCTCTAGGGTTTAGCCTAAACGATCTCGAGGTAGATCAACTCCTGTAATACTCCTATTCATCAATATCAATAAAGCAGGACTTAGGGTATTACCTCCATAGAGAGGGCCCGAACCTGGGTAAACATTGTGTCCCCTGTTACCATCGACCTTAGACGCACAGTTCGGGACCCCCTACCCGAGATCCGCCGGTTTTGACACCGACATTGCTGCTTTCATTGAGAGTTCCACTGTGTCGTCGAAAACAAGATTGATGTCTCGCCTTGTTCTCAAGGATAATATCACCGCCAGAGGAACGCTGGCTCCAGGCCTAACCCTCCGGCTTGGCGGCTTTACCATGACTGCTCGTTCGGTCATTAAGCCGACAATGACCTCTTGGGTCATCAAAAACCCCATTTGTATCGATTCCAAACACTCCAAGCAGATGGATCCAGCAGAGCTTTCGGCCTTAAATGAGCTCCTAGATTGGTCTTAAACCCGATCAGAGAGAAATCAATTCTCTGCCGATCACCCACCAGATAGCGGTAGTCGAGGAGCGAGTTGACAACTCTTCCTCCATATTAAGAACGGACTATGTCTAGATCTCCAGTCTCGAAGAGCCGGACACCTACTCGCGAGGCGAAGCATCCTGCCCTCCAAACATAGAATCAGACGACGGGCCTAAGAAATTAGTGGGCATCCCGGAGCCCGATCTCCTAAGTTCGGAAGACCTTTAGACTCCGGATCCAAGACTGGGGCAGGGTTCAGATTTAAATCCACCCACCCACCCGAATACAAGCGCTCTCATCAGCATAAAACAACAGTCTCAGGAAATGGTCCACCACTTCTGGGCCAGATTCCTTCTTGTCAAAAACAAGATTAAAGATTGCCGCGACGAGGAAGCTATCTCAGTGTTCCGCAACAATTGCAGGGATGAAGGAATCCTCAACACCATCAACTGCCGTCGCATCCTACACTTTGCTGACTTGCCCACTACCGTACAGAAGTACAGTGCAATGGAAAGTGCCTGGAAAACTTAAACAGCTCATTGGGAATCATCAGTCCCCACTCAACCCCTTATTCAGGCAAAAAGGGCGCACCCGGGCAACACACCTGGTTCAATAGTAAAGAAATACAAGTCCAGTATGGCGCGCGGAACCGTTCTGGAAGGATGGCTCGATGGGCCATGCAAAATACACGCAACACCGGATAACATACCAACACATAGCCTTAGAGCAAGTTGGATACTCCGGCAAGTGGCCAAGAGCGGCGAGGATATCCTCACCAAGAATAACCCAGAATAAAACCCCCAGAGGACAACGACCCCAAAGTACTGACGGTCTTCGAGACATTCGCCTCAAACAATAGGCGCAAAAGATCACTACGCGGACTCACCGAAGTCTGTCAAATAGCAGCGATAAACCCTTGGAACGACACAGCTATAACTTTTAATGCCGGTGACGAACCAAAATACAGGACAGTCCGAGCACCAGCCGCCTTGGTCCTCGGTCCAAACGTGGACGGCTTTCGGCTCACCAAGGTCCTCATGGACGGCGGCAGCGGACTAAACCTCATCTACAAAGATACACTCAACAAAATAGAAATAGATAGGAGCCGCATTGAGCAAAGCAGCACGACCTTTCGAGGACTTATTCCCAGTCGGGAGGCGCGGTGTGCGGGAAAAGTAACACTCGACGTGGTATTCGGCACGCCGGAGAATTATCAGTCCAAAGAAATAACCTTCCAAGTGGCCCCTTTCAACAGCGGATATCACGCCCTCTTAGGGCGAGATGCATTTACGCGCTTCCAAACGGTACCCCATTATGGATACATGAAGCTTAAGATGCTTGGGCCCAACGGTATAATCACTCTACCTAGTGATCTGGACATAGCACTCCGCGCCGAGAATAAAACCGCATCCTTGGCCCTTGAGGCATTATCCGAAGCCCTCGCGGCCGAAGAATTAACCGCGTTGCGCTCCACGGTGGACAGGGATGATGTGGTCCTAGACAAATGACCCAAATCCACCTCCTTCAAACCAGCAGAAGAAATAGTCAAATTCCAAGTCCATCCAACGGACCCCAAGAAGACATCATCCATCGGAGCACAATTAGACCCAACGGTCGACGCTGCGCTACGAGAGTTCCTGCGCGAGAATTGGGATATATTCGCCTGGCACCCTTTTGATATGTCAGGAATCCCACGCGAGTTAACTAAACACAATCTCAATATATTAAAGCGATACAAATAGGTCAACATAGACACTGTGGCGCTTTTACGAACCCAAATGTCAAGCTATGGGGGAGGAGCTAGCCAAGCTAATTGAGGTCGGATTCATCAGAGAAATAAAACATCCGGACTGGCTGGCAAACCTGGTGATGGTACCAAAGAAGGACAAATCCTGGCAGTTGTGCGTCGATTTTAAAGACCTCAGTAAGGCTTGCCCTAAGGATCCCTTCCCCTTCCCCCGCATTGATCAGATCATTGATGCTACCGCAGGACACGACTCATTGTGTTTCCTTGATGCATATTTCGGATACCATCAAATCAAAATGAAGGAGTCCGATCAAGCTGCAACAGCATTCATTACCCCATATGGGCCATTCTACTTCAACACCATGCCCTTCGGGCTCAAGAACGCCCGCGCCACATACCAACGCATGACTCAAACATGCCCGGAGAAACAGATCGGCAAGACAGTTGAAGCTTATGTGGATGACGTTGTCATAAAAACTAGGCGCGTCGAAACATTAATAGATGATTTACGTCTCACATTCGATAACCTCTGCGCGTATAACATTAAGCTCAATCCTGAAAAATGCGTTTTCGGTGTCTCGGCCGGAAAACTGCTGGGCTTCATCATTTCCAACAGAGGAAATGAAGCAAATCCAGCCAAAATCTGAGCTCTGTCACAATTGGCTACGCCAACAGACCTTAAACAAGTCCAAAAGCTCATGGGTTGCGTGGCAGCTCTAAGCCACTTTATCTCCAGATTGGGAGAAAAGGTACTGTCACCCTATTGCCTTCTACAGCGAACCGATCACTTCGAGTGGACGGATGCGGCAATAGCCAGACTGGAGGAAATAAAAACCCTTCTTGCGAGCAACCCAATCCTGGCCGCTCCAAACGTCGGCGAGCCGATGTTGTTATACATATCGACAACACATCAGGTGGTGAGCGCCGTGCTCGTCGTTGAACGAGAACAGGACGGACACAAATTCCCGCTTCAGAAGCCAGTACACTACGTATCCACTGTCCTTACACCATGCAAATCCCGGTACCCCCATTAACAAAAGATAGCATACGCGGTCTTCATGGCATCCCGAAAGCTCCGTCACTACTTCTGGGAGTGTTCGATCATGGTGGCTTCCAAAGTACCACTCAACGACATTATAAACAACCGCGATGCCATGGGCCGGATTGCCAAATGGGCCATTGAGCTCCTTCCATTTTATATTACATACAAACCACGTCGAGCTATTAAATCCCAAGTACTGGATGACTTCGTCACCGAATGGACAGAGGATGAACTCCCTAAAGAGTACGGTGCATATTCCAATAGGGTTATGTATTTCGATGGCTCCAAAATGCTGGCAGGGCTAGGGGCGAGCGTTGTCTTAACGTCACCAACTGGAGACGTCGTTCAGTACATACTCCAAATACTATACACAGACTCCAACAATGCAACCGAATACGAGGCCTTATTGCATGGTCTCCGAATGGTTGTCTCCATGGGCATACAACGCCTAGAAGTGTGCAGGACTCAAACCTTGCAATATCTCAAATAAATGGAGACTTTGACGCCAAAGATCCAAAGATGGCAGCTTATCGAAATGCCGTCATAAAAATTTCGGCCCGGTTCGAGGGGCTCGAGTTCCACCATGTGGCTCGAGAAAGTAATCAGGCGGCGGACGTCCTTTCTCATATCAGTGCTAAGCGTGACCCCATTCCACCCAATATCTTTCTGGAAAGGCTTTTTAAGCCATCCGTGGTGTTGCAGGGGGAAAACGACAACACTAGTCTGGATCCGAACATAACCCCAGATTCCGAAAACACCGACATTATTGGAGGCTCAGCCACCGAAATAACACCATCGGCGCATCTCATCATGACAGTCATTACTCCATGGACCAAACCTTTCCTGGCCTACCTTAACAAGAAGGAGCTTCCTAAGGACCAGAATGAGGCCCGCTGCATTGTCCGACATTCGAAGGCCTACCAGGTTCATGACGGAGAGCTCTATAACAAAAGTGCCACCGAAGTTCTTCAATGATGTATCTCCAAGGAAGAGGGGTGGCAGCTCTTGGCCAAGATTCAAGCAGGACTCGGCGATCACCACGCCGCAGCTCGGGCCCTTGTTAGCAAGGCCTTCCGTACATGGCTTTGTTGGCCAAGGGCCCGAGCAGATGCAAAGGACCTTGTCCAACATTGCGTCGGATGCCAACTCTTCGCCAACCAAAGCCATATGCCCCCACTGCCTTACAAACAATCCCCATCACTTGGCCTTTTGCGGTCTGGGGACTCGATATGGTCGCACCCCTTAAAGAAGGAAGCCATAAGAGAAAGTATCTGCTGGTCATGGTGGATAAATTCACTAAGTGGATAGAGGCCAAACCAGTCAAAACGGCCGAAGCGAGGCCAGTAATAGATTTCATATCCGGCGTGGTACACCGTTATGGTGTCCCACACAGCATAATCACCGATAATGGCTCTAATTTCACAGCCGATGAAGTGAAAACATGGTGCACTAATCTGGGCATTAAGCTCAATTACGCCTCTTTCTATCACCCGCAGACAAATGGTCAAGTCGAACGGGCTAATGGTCTTATTATGAGCGGCATCAAACCTAGACTAGTGCGGTCTTTGAAAGAATCATACAAGCACTGGGTGGAGGAACTTGACTCTGTGCTCTGGGGGCTGCGGACCACACCCAACCGCACTACTGGATATACACCTTTCTTCATGGTGTACCATGCAGAAGCAGTGTTACCCTGCGATATTATTCATGACTCACCTCGAGTGCGCATGTACGAAGAGAGAGAACCCGAGCTTGATCAGCAGGACAACTTAGATGCCCTGGAGGAGGAGCGCGACGTCGCAAAAGCCCGTTCCGCATTTTATCAACAGCAGGCTCGCAGGTATAAAGCAGAGAACTACGGGCCAAGACTTATAACGTTGGTGAACTCGTCCTACACTTGCTGGAGAAGAAAAAGGAAAAACTCAAGCCCAAGTGGGAGGGTCCCTTCATCATTGACGAAGTCCTCACCGAAGGAGCGTACCTCCTGCGTGATGCATCAGACAATCACCTGGAGCCGAACCCCTGGAACGCGCCCAGACTCTGACGATTTTATGCCTAGCGCCGAACTCTGTGTTAGTCTCCATCCTCCTGTTATTAACATTATTTTTTCTCTCTCTTTTCATTTTTTATCTTTTTTGTTTTGATCTTAAGACCTATGACTTTGGTACGGCTAGACTGTCCTCCCCTGATGCGTACATCTCCATGTATGTACGTTCATTATACCTGAGGGTTTCTCGTACAGAAGCTTGCTATTATCCTTTGAGCATCAAGCTCACCACATATGTGTTTTATCGTATGTACCTTTTCTTCGCCATTATATGCAACGATATGACTTAAGTTTTGGCCAAGCTGGGTTTTCTGGCTCCTATGCTTATGCCCTACGTTCCCGTTAGTTCGGCTAGGGCATAAAGGGAGCACCTCTGCGATTGTTACTGCCGGGTCATCCGAATGTGTACCTCAGACTGGGTGAAGCCGAAAACTAGTGTTCTTAAGGGAATATTCGGTCAGCGAATTAAAGATGTTCCCACATTCATTCCATTGTGAAACCCCAGAACTTACTTACTCCGTGATTTTTTCATTCATAGTTCGGACTTGCATATTAAACGCATGCACACCTAGGGAAAGGAACCATTAACGGAACTATTCTCTCTGGAAGATGTTTCTTACATAATGTAATATGACATAACTAGCCAGATACACATTGTCTGTTCAAGAAACTATGACCCCCTACGCCAGGTTCCCATGCATACCCCAGTATATTCTACCGTTAGGGTATTCAGAAGCACTCCATACCTTCGGGTCCAGAGGTCGAAGCGAAAAGGTCAGCCATGACAACTGTTTTTATTATCCAGCTAGATGGAAAGTACATAGTCACTTAGGACTCAAAAATTTCCTCCTCTATACCATCCAACAGGCGGTCTAATTTACAATCATGTTGGGAGTATCTAGCAGCCACCTCCACTTGGCCATATACTAAACTAACGGGAATTTCTTCCCCATTTGACCCTAGTGGTCCGACCCGGGCCATGTGATTCGGATCCAGCTTGGTATATCATGTTTTTACCATGGCCCAGGCTTCTCGCGCACCCTCTCCGCAGGCCGATATCTTCCACAATCGGATACGCCGCCACGCTCCCTTGAACCGGTCTACAAGCTTATCCATACTCCCTGGAGGGGAGTCGGATGGCCATAAGGCATTGGCTACGCTCTGCATTTCCTGCCGATCTTGCTCGTGCAACTGCGACAGCCCTTGCAGAAGATCACTTGATGATCCGGACACCTCCTCTTCGGGACGGCCCGTTAATATACCAGCAATCACAGCTATATTAGCTACTTTTACTTCCAAACTGTTCTACGGTAAATACGGCCACATACCGAATATGCCGCCTTGCAGTTTTTTGTTCTCCTTCACGGAGTCTGCCAGCTAGGCCCGCACATCCTCAAGCTCTTTTCCCAGCTGGGTGTTTGCATCTTGGAGTTTGTTTTTCTCCTGTCTGACACGGGTCAAAACCCGCTCGCCTGCGGCCTACAGTCTTTTCGACTGTTTTTCCTCCAATTGATCCGATGATCCTGTTATGAGATAAAGCCGCAGTGTTAGTACAGCCACTATGCAATAACTGTTTCTTGATGGAGGGAAATATTACTGGAGGACGCCTCTTTGGATTTTTCCAGTTCGGCGGTCATTGCGTTCAACTGCGTCTGGCACTTTTCTGGCTCTTGGGCTAGCACGTTGTTCTTCTTCGACAGAACCTGGTCATGTAGCGATCCTCAAATCAATTGTCCCAACTACTTTAAGTATCGGGGGCTACTGGCATATGGTTATCATAGTCAGACGAAGTAAACTTACATGCACATCTTTTAAATGTTGCTTTCTGGCTCTGTTAATCCCATCTCGAGTAGCATGGATATATGCATCAGCCGAGCTGAAGGCGTTAAATGCCTCCTCTGAAAAGCCAGGGTCTTCTAAAACGGCCCTGCGGCGCCGATGATTCATGGCGCTCTCCACTTCCGAGTTGGTGATAGATACGTCATCCGAATCCTCGGCTGCAGGATAGTCTGGCATCACCCCCGCATCAGCCCCCGTCTTCACGGTAGGATCTGGATCCTGGCTGCGGGAACTATGGCCGGCCGGACCCCCGGATATAGTCCGGCACACCTTTTTCCTAATACAGAATAAACAGAAAGTTCACAGTTGGATGTGACTGCCAAGTTGCATATTTGCAAATTCATACCTCTTTAATGAAGGCTCGGTCGTATCTCCGTTTGCCTTCCTCTTCAAAGGCTTGCCTAGTGTGGGGGACGTTCTCTTCGAAGATGACCACGGGGCAGCATGGCGCACCGAGCGCCTCCCCTTTTGAGCAGAGGACAGTGCGGTGGTTAGGAGGAATGAGAAAACTCTCTTGGACAAGGTATCTCTGGATTACTTACATGTGAAGCGGGAAGAAGGCTCGGGTAATCAGCGATGATGGGTACATATGTACCGTCATAGCTCATCTGATAAAATATACCATCCTCAAGCTCCACAAATATGTCCGGATCTTCCTCATATCCGGGGTCAAGATCTCGGTTGCGATTCTCCGGCTAAGGGGAAGGGTCATGGATCCCTCGACAGTCTTTCACCATTCCTGTTATAAACAGATAATATATTACCTGTCAAGAATGATTCATGGACTGGAGTAAAATAGGCTTACCCAACAGGGAGGATTATACATGGAAAACTCATCTCGATGTTGGAGACGGGTGAACTCCTCTTTCTCCCCTTTATACAGCTCGGCCAGCATTTTGGCGAGGGCGGCAGGGGTCTTCGGGCCCTTCTGACCATAGCGTGAAGCATCGTCTTCCCTGTAATAATGCCACATGGGCAGCCCTCTGTATTGGAGTGGCTGGACCCCCCACACCATAGAGGTCACCATTACCTCGACTATTGACAATCCGGACTGGGCAAGCGTCGTAATCTTGCCCAATAGTAGGTTGATCTCTGCACTATCCTCTTCCTCAAGGCTCCAAGGATGCCAGCTATGGCGTTTCTTCAGCATAGCACTTGAAAACTAAGGGAGGCCCATACGGACGGGGTCAGGTAGAGCGACATCGTTAATATAGAACCATTCGGAAGGCCACTCTTCAGAAGCTTTCTTCGGCGTGCCGGACATGTATCCGGTCCCGGCAATGCGCAACACTTAGGCACCTCCCACTTTAAAAATTGACCCACCATGATTACGAGGGACGAGGGAGAATAGTCTTCTCCATAAATCAAAATGGGCCTCGCAGCCCAGGAATAGCTCGCATAGAGCGATGCAACCCACAATATGAAGGATAGAGGCGGGGGTAAGACTGTGAAGTTGGAGGCCATAATACTCCAGTAGACCTCAGAGGAAGGGTCACCTCTTAATAAGAAAGGGACGAAGCACACTCGTTCTCCCACAGACGGATTGGGGAAATCCTCTGCATGGGTTTTGCCGTTGAAGGAGGCCAATCCCGCTCGGACGGGCACCAGGTCCGCGGGGGGAAGAAAGCCCTGTGTTTGCAGCTTCGCAAGCTAACTATGGGATACGGAACATCTGTCCCAATCACCCTTCTTTGAGCCGCGGGGACGAGAGGAAGAGTCGGGAGCGCTAGCCATGTTGGGGTGTTTTTTCTTAGCAAGCTCTGAGGATTTTTCGCAGGGTGTGGAATGGATCTGAGATCTATTCTCTTTAAATAGGCACCTTTGTGATACGGTCGGGGTGGTATATGTAAAATACACTAACCTCTCACATTCGCTCGACACATGGAAACTGAAGTTGTTGATGCACAGAAGCCGAGGAGTACAACATTAAATGGAAAGCCGAACACACTACTCAGAAGTCATCGATGGAGGAACCCACCTTGCAATGCCGAAGATAATCTATGTGCCGAACACCTCGTCATTGAAGACTGGTTTGGGGGATACTGAGGGAGTCCTGGACTAAAGGGTCCTCGGGAGTCCGGCCTGTTGGCCATGGGCTAGACTGATAAGCTGTGAAGATACGAAGACTGAAGACTGCACCCGTGTCTGGATGGGACTCTCCTTGGTGTGGAAGGCAAGCTTGCTGACTAAATATGTAGATTCCCTTCTTTGTAACCGACCTTGTGTAACCCTAGATCCTTTTGGTGTCTATATAAACCAGAGGACTTAGTTCGGATAGGGCAGATTCATTATCATAGCCATACAAGCTAGACCACTAGGGTTTAGCCATTACGATCTCGAGGTAGACCAACTCTTTTAATACTCATATTCATCAATATCAATCAAGCAGGACGTAGGGTATTACCTCCATAGAGAGGGCCCGAACCTGGGTAAACATCGTGTCCCCTGTCTCCTATTACCATTGACCTTAGACGCATAGTTCGGGACCCCCTACCCAAGATCCGCCGGTTTTGACACCGACACTCCTCACTATATAAGGCTGGCCATAGTGGTGGTATCATAGCCGACGATGTCATGCACTCGGAAATAACAAGTATGCTGATGTGGGAAAGAACTAAATATATATAAAGAGGAATAGAGTAACATATAGGTAGATACCTTATCATGTTAATTGTGTCGTGCATGGCAATAAATATGATCTATATATGATACTATACTCTATGTATTATACTATGCACTATAATTAATTAAAGGTAGTATCATACACTAGTATCATATATACTGTATACTCATAATACTAGTATATGACACTCTCCACTATACTCGTAATTTCTTACCGTGGAAAAAAATTGTAGGCGACACGATGAACTCATGTTTTGATTCTAAAAAAATATGATGTTAGGTAATGTAAATGTCTTCAAATAGCACACGGTTCACTCACGAAAGCCGTGTGTCCACTAAGCCGTAGCCGATGCCCCCCCCCCTCTGCCATGCGCGCGATCTTAGTCGTGCGTTCTGATTGGCCAGAACCCAAACCCGCCTGCACCATTGGATTCTCCTAGATCGAACGGTGATCCTCATCCCTTTCGACATCACATGTAAATATTTTCAAATAGCCCCTCACAAAAAATGTTTTCAAATAGCACACGGTTCACACATGAAAGCCGTGTGCCTACCAAACCATGGCCGATGCCCCCCTTTGCTGCGTGCGCAATCTGAGTCGTGTGTTCTGATTGGCCAGTACCCAAATCCCACGGAATGTATGTCTGCACCGCTGGATGCTCCCAGATCGAACGGCAATCCTCATCCCTTCCGATAGGAAATGCAGTCCGGCTAGGAATTGATTTATATGCCAACATGCACAGTAAATGCCAAAAAATGTCTTACATATAGCACACGAGACCTGAAATGCACCAGCAAATCAAACCCGTGGTAAAATTGTGATTGGTTTATGTGGGAAAATTTAGAGGCGAAATGATGAACTCACGTCTTCATTTCATACAAAATTATTCTGTTTGTGCACACGAGCGCTTAGAGGCAACCGTTTGCATAGGCCTTTCCGCGCGCGCGACGACCGGGGATATTTTTCACCCTTTTCACCTAGGCCGCCAACACCCGGAGTCCCCAGAACCCTCCATCGTCCGCCCGCGTTTCACTCAAGTAGTCCACCCAATCTCCTTCGCCAGCTCCCCCTCCCCCAGATCCATAGCAGAACCCTCTCCGGCACCGTCGTGCTCACCCCAGCCGTGTGCCCGCTCTTCAGCGGAAAGCCTACCTCCACTGCCGTTCCCAACACGTGGCGGCCTGCGCCTCGCCGTCTTCGTTTTCTCACCATCCACCCTCGAGCATATCTATGTAGTAACACTAGCCTCTCCTGTTGTGACGCCCCAAGACTGACGCTTCAGATGCCTTCCATGTTTTTCGAGTTTCGTCGGGTGATTTGTTTTGTCTATTGCATTCATCTTTGCATCATGTGCATTGCATCATGTCATCATGCCATCATGCCATTTCATTTTTTGTTAAATAAAATAAATAAAATGCATAGATCTTTGATCTATTTAAATCGAGGGATATTCACTATGGTGATTTTCTTTAAAACATATTCTCCCAATATTTTAGGGAGCTATAAAAATAATACTCCAATAATTTTGGAATCACCCATAAACACACTTGCAAAATATCCCATTGCCCTTGCTATCTTAATTGTTGGTCTCCAACCTTGCCATATATTCTTTCATCATTTTCTGGAGATCCACCAAAAATCCAAATATTTTTGAACCTTCCTTTTATAGAGTCCTAGTTCAAACCCATTTGAATTGGATTCAAATGAGTTTGAATTTACGTCTTCCAATCATGGCCATTTCTATTTTCTCGGAACAAGCACATTTTTGTGAGTCCGGGAAAATAACCCACATGCTCAAATTCTTGTCCTCTCATTTCTTTTTCTCTCTTTTCTTTATTTGCTCTTCTGATTTTGGAAGAGTTTTGAAGAAGGGAGAAAGAGACAGAGATCCCAGCAAACAACTCAGGCAGGCCCATCTACGCCTAGGCGCAGCCCCCCCCCCCTCTCTACTGGGCCGGACTCCAAGGCCCACTCCCCCTCCCCCGTAACCCTAGCGAGCATCTCCTCCCTCGACCTTTTCTTCCAGCG
>NC_041390.1:310597665-310639165 GCF_002162155.2 Triticum dicoccoides | reverse complement strand
CCTGCTGCCATCTTCTGCCGCCTCCTCTACTTTCCCTACTTCACACACTGGCAAGCTCCAAGGCCGTCCCCGGAGAACTTACCTACGACAAGTTCGTGTACCCATGCCGTGTGTTTTCTGCTGCGAGGTACCACGACTACAACCGGTGTGCATTTTGTCAAGTCCGACTACGACAAACGACTACACGATGAGACGCCAAGTACCACTACACCCGGAGACCTCGAACCCGTCAAGTCCAACAACGATTGTGCACAACTACCGTCACCCCCGGGAACATCAGATGCATCAAGTTCCTTTTCAAAAATTGTACCACTACCGCCGTCTTCAGAATCGCTAAGAACGACAAGTACCTTGACGCAGGATGCATAGAACAACTATCGTCGCTGACGACCCGGGTAGCAGAAATGCCAAGTACCCCTTCGAGTTGATGAGACCGGCAAGTTTGAAGACCCCAAGTACCTCTTCGAAACGACCGAGTACCACTACTGTCGACCCTCGAAGACCCCATGGACGTCAAGTTCCTCGTTGTGACCCCGAACACCTATGGAGTGTGTATAACTACGAAGCGAGAACGACTACTTCCACTAACGTCATCGCAAGAAAGCCTACTTCCCTCTACAACTTGATCCGTTCCGATAATGCACACTTCGAAGGTATAACCATCGAGACTGCCGACCGTGGACCGAATGCATGTGTGTTGTATGAAATGCTCGCGTTTGCATCGCGCCCCACGTGTTTCTTGCATGTTCCCCGTTGCCATGCCGTCGTCTCGTGGGAACCCGGTAGCCGGGATCACCCCACCATTCATCGCATGACACACTCCCGTCACACTTTCTTTTGCACCGGCATCTCAATCGAGTTATGGGAACCGGAATGTTGCCGTGGCACCATTCCCGTTGTCG
The DNA here is from genome assembly GCF_002162155.2 of Triticum dicoccoides. NCBI lineage: Eukaryota > Viridiplantae > Streptophyta > Magnoliopsida > Poales > Poaceae > Triticum > Triticum dicoccoides. The sequence continues at coordinate 310,638,263 of NC_041390.1, read as the reverse complement.
TTGCCGTGGCACCCCTTTCATTTCCGCCACAATGAGAAGTGCTTCATAACATGCCCATGTCAACATTTTCATAAAATTGCTTAAAACTTGTACATGTCATCTACATCATGATAACAACATCAAGAATGTTTCAATTGTTGTTTGCTTCAATTGCTAAATGACATGTGGGGATTTAGCGGAATTGTTATTTGTTGTTTTCGGCCTCACTTAAAATTTCCTAAAATATGTAGTTACTTTTGCCTCACCCCTTGCCACGTTTAATAACATTTAATTTTGTTGAGTAGCATAAACGGGAGAGAACTAAATAAGCCATGTGGTGTTTCGTCAATATGCAACTTGTTGCATATTGAGCTCCACTTAATTTTTAGTATTGTTTTTTGCACTTTGCCATGACATGCTTCTTTAAATCGGACATGCATCATATGTTAGGACCCCAATTCCAAGTCACATCGATCTAGCCGGTAACACCTCATATCACTTTGCGGCCTCACGCACGGTATTCCCACAGGTGTCGCCTTACCATGGCCCGGGACCGTTTGCGCCTTTTGGCTCACATATATGACAGTGTCGCTAGCATCCATATGATAGAGAACCCGGGCCGACATGGCTAGTCATGAACCCAAAACGGCACCAACCTATGGGAACAGGCATACATGAATCACATCGAGCATGTCGGTCAGCAGCGTGTGAATCCGGGCTGTAGCACTAGGCTAACAGGACTCCGGGAACCCGGGCTGTAGCAGGCTAGGCAAGACTCCGGATGTCACCGAGTGACATTTCCCCGAAGGGACAGACACAGAACAAAGTGAAACACATGCCGGCCAATCAAGTGTCCTGAGCAGTAGTGCTGGGCTAACAGGACTCCGGTGAACCGGGCAGTAACGGACTACTATGGCTCATGGAAGCACTAGACTACATTTCCCCATAAGAGAGGCTGCCACTTTCACTTGTCTATGAACTATGCAAGGGGTCCAAGTTTCCATATCCAAGGAATCCGGCTATTTGAATAGATAATGATAACCCTGCAGGGGTGTACTTCTTCACAGACGCTCCCACCACTTATCACCATATACACGTCATGTATCTCAGCAACCTTCAAGCGGAAGCCTGGCAAGGGTGTCAGCCATGACCTAACTAACCACACAAGTCTCTAGTCCAGGTTTATCGCCTATTCGGGTTCCATCCGCGAGGATATCCGGCCGGAGTTTTGCTCACAGCCCCAAACGATGCGTGCAGGGTTCCCGAGACACCAAACGGGCGCTCGGTACACCGTGCCACGGTGTATCTACCGCATCGTAGCCCACCCCTAGGGTCAGCGCTACGCACGACTGCCAACACATATCCTATAAACACCAGAAACTAGTTGCAACTCCTGGACAGAGGACTAGGGCAGTTAATAAGTCGAGAGGGTCAATTAAGTATCCCAATGAGTGGTAGTAGCTGTTCATGGATCACAAACACAGAACTCAGTTCCTGAGGACGGTTTCAATGAGACAACCCACCATGTACTCCTACATGGCCTCTCACCGCTACCTTCACCAAATTGTGTTCACACACTTAGCTCACACATAGTAGGACATGTTCATCGCCATTCCAATTCATCCCCGATGAATCAGACTTGACTCAACTCTAAGGAGTAGCAGGCATGACAAACAAGCATGAATGAGTAGGTACATCAGGGCTCAAACAACTCCTACTCATGCTAGTGGGTTTCATCTATTTACTGTGGAAATGACGGGTCATGCAGAGGAAAGTGGTTCAACTACCGCAGCATGTACAGTTGAATCGTTGTTGTCCTAATGCAGTAAAAGAGAGCAGGAGCGAGAGAGTGGGATTGTATCGAAATGAACAAGGGGGTTTGCTTGCCTGGCACTTTCGAAGCTAGTATATCTCTTCATCAGTGTCATTGAACTCATCGCCGGAACAACATCTACTGAAGGGGGACAAATACCAGCGATAGAGAGGAAACACAATCAATGTAGTGCAACAATATGATGCATGAATGTAACATGGCAATATGCTGTTGATTGAGCTGATGCAACTAGCAACCATATTAAATGAAGTTGTTTTGAACCCTAAGTTCAAATTCAAACTCCATAAGTTAATATTCAAATTCCATTCACTTAGTTTGTCCTGAATAGTGATGCTAACTTGCTCAAATATGCATGAAAATGCCATAAATAGATTCCTTGAATATTTCTGATAATTTTTCATATATAACTTATTTGATTTGGAGTTATGATTGAATTTCTATGATTTTTAGAAGTTTATACTATTTTCTCAAATTTCCTGAATAAACTTAAATCCAGAAAATGCTTTACTGCATCAGCATGACATAGGTGTGACGTCAGCAGGTCAACTGAGTCGGCCAGGTCAAACCTGACCTCTGGGACCCATACGTCAGTGGCTTAGGCTGGTTTGGGTGGATGACAGGTGGGACCGGTCAACGTTGACTTGACCAAAGTCAAAGCTGACACGTGGGGTCCACACACATTAGTACTAATCTTAATAGAAAATTAGACTAACCTAATTATGCTCGGGGACCCACATCTCATTGACACAGGCAATAACTAAACGCGATTAGCACCTAAACCAATGGTGCCACGTCAGCTTCCGGCGTTTAACCGCCGGCGACCTCAGATCGCGGCGGCGTCCGCGTTGGGATTGCGCTACTGGCCATGGTTTGGGGCGTGGTTGGGTTCTATGGAGAGCTGGGGCTGAGCCGCGTCTGTGGGTGGTGGAGCTGGACCCGATGGTCGCCGGAATCAATGCCGGCGACGAGGTTTGCGGCGGCCGTGGTTCGGTTGCGCTCGGAACCGGCGTTGTGGTGCACGGCAGGTCCAGCGGTGGGGTGCTAGGTGCTCCTACAGACGTGTTGAGGGCGGTGACACTCTCAGACGCGGCAGAGGTGGGCTCTAGCCCCGGCGGTGACAAATCGCAACGGCGGCGAGCTTCGGTCGGGGTGGCCAAAGGGGCTAGAGGAGGAAAATGATAGAGGGGAGAGAGGGGTTGGCAGCAAGGGCTCACGGCGATGCCGAAGAGGGGGTCAGCAAGCTCGGGGAGGTCCTGGCCGGGCCGAATCGACCGGAGACGGCTCGGGTGCCCGAGGTTGAAAACGAAGGCGAAGACGGCGTTCGGCGGCGTTTGGCGTCGCGTGAGTTGACAGAGAGGCGTAGGCATCGGTGGCGGAGCTCCTGGGCATGTCGGAGAGGCGAGGGGGAGGCGGTGGCCGCGGTGGTGCACGTCGGCGGCGGCAGGCGCGTTCGGGGAGAGAGCAGAGAAGGGGGAGGAAGCCGTGGGTGAGTGAGAGGGTCCAGGGGAAGGTCGGGGCGGTGCACGTGGCGCTCGGGGTAGACTCCAGCAGCGGCAAGCAAGGAGGAGGTGGCCGGACATGTGCTCGTGCGCGCCGGCCACGCGCTCGTCCTCCTGGCAAGGGGGAAGATGACAGGGAGGAGCCCCTATTGGGCTGGGCCGGCCAGCTACAGCGCTGGGCCAGTTGGCGGGCACCAGGTAAGTTTTCTCTGTTTTATTTCTGTTCTGTTTCTATTTTGTTTTCTGTGTTCTGATTTAGTTCAGGCACTAAGCTATTTTTTTTATTCTGAAAATAATCATGTGGCTATGTGTAGGATCGAAAGTATGTCTAGAGGGGGGGTGATTAGACTACTTGACCAAATAAAAACTTAACCTTTTCCCAATTTTAGTTCTTGGCAGATTTTAGCTAATTTAGGACAAGTCAAGCAATCATCACCTAATTCAAGCAAGCATGCAAAGAGTATATAGGCAGCGGAAAGTAAAGCATGCAACTTGCAAGAAAGTAAAGGGAAGGGTTTGGAGATTTCAAACGCAATTGGAGACACAGATGTTTTTCCCGTGGTTCAGATAGGTGGTGCTATCCTACATCCACATTGATGGAGACTTCAACCCACGAAGGGTAACGGTTGCGCGAGTCCACACAGGGCTCCACCCAAGGGTAACGGTTGCGCGAGTCCACACAGGGCTCCGCCCACGAAGGGTCCACGAAGAAGCAACCACCCACAAAGGGTCCACGAAGAAGCAACCTTGTCTATCCCACCATGGCCATCGCCCACGAAGGACTTGCCTCACTAGCGGTAGATCTTCACGAAGTAGGTGATCTCCTTGCCCTTACAAACTCCTTGGTTCAACTCCACAATCTTGTCGGAGGCTCCCAAGTGACACCTAGCCAATCTAGGAGACACCACTCTCCAAGAAGTAACAAATGGTGTGTAGGTAATGAACTCCTTGCTCTTGTGCTTCAAATGATAGTCTCCCCAACACTCAACTCTCTCTCATAGGATTTGGATTTGGTGGAAAGAATATTTGAGTGGAAAGCAACTTGGGAAGGCTAGAGATCAAGATTCATATGGTAGGAATGGAATGTCTTGATCTCAACACATGAGTAGGTGGTTTTCTCTCACAACATATGAGTTGGAATGATGTGTGTGTTCTGATGGCTCTCTCACTTAATGAGAAGGATGTGGAGGGGTATATATAGCCTCCACACAAAATCCAACCATTACACAGTTTTCCAATCTCGGTGGGACCGAATAAATAAACTCGGTCTAACCGAAGTAGTAAACCTAGTGACCGTTAGGAATTTCGGTGGGACTGACATGCAACAAGGTAGGACCGATTCGATTAGGGTTTGGGCATAACGTAATCTCGGTGAGACCGATTACACAAACTCGGTGAGACCGAATTTGGTAATTAGCTAACCAGAGAGTTGGTCAGGCAAACTCGGTGGGACCGATTTGCTCTTTCGGTGAGACCGAGTGGAACTCGGTGAGACCGAAAGTTACAAAGGGGAAACACTGAGTTTACATTGCAATCTCGGTGGGACCGATTCGCTCTTTCAGTGAGACCGAAAAGTTACGAAAGGGAAACAGAGAGTTTGCAACCCCATCTCGGTGAGACCGAGATCCTTATCGATAGGACCGAATTGCTAGGGTTTGGCAGTGGCTAATGACAAGTGAAACTCGGTGGCGCCGGATAGGAAGAATCGGTAGGACTGAGTTTGGCTTAAGGTTTAGGTCATATGTGCATATGGGTAAGTAGTTGAGGGCTTTGGAGCATATCACTAAGCACATGAAGCAAGAGGCTCATTAAGAAACACCTCATCCCTCCTTAATAGTATTGGCTTTTCCTAAAGACTCAATGTGATCTTGGATCACTAAAATATAAAATGAAGAGTCTTGAGCTTTTGAGCTTGAGCCAATCCTTTGTCCTTAGCATTTTGAGGGTTCCACTTTCACATCCATGCCATGCCAATCATTGAGCATTCCTGGAATAATTATCTTGGAATAGTATTAGCTCAATGAGCTATATGTTGTTATGAATTACCAAAACCACCTAGGGATAGTTGCACTTTCAATCTCCCCCTTTTTGGTAATTGATGGCAACATATAGATCAAAGCTTCGACAAATGATAATAAGCATGAAATATATCGTCGCTTTGAGAAGTATGTGATAAGTAAGAGCTCCCCCTAAATTTGTGCATATTTAAAATTTGCTTTGGACTGCAAATGCACAAAGAGTTAGAGTCATGGGTTACTCTTCCATGTCACATACATCTTGGTGGAGCGCTCAAAATGATAAGAATGAAATACATGCACTCATCACCAAGAATAGTAAATGATCACACAAGATAGATAAGATAATAGCATTAAGCAAGCATTAAGTGTAGCTTATGATCAAACACATGATCATCAATGTCTCACAAATAATGACGTAGTATCAAGCACTCAAAAGCAGAAAAGGTTCGAAAAACCACCAAATAAAGCAAGAGAGAAAAGCAACACTCTCTCTCTCGAAGCCTATGATCTATACATCTTCTCCCCCTTTGGCAACAAGTTACCAAAAAGTTCCTAGAAAATGCATAGCACTAGATCGACGCTCAGGCTTGATCTTCAGGTGGTGGTGGAGTCCGGATCACTCCAAGGACGAAGGCTTCTGTAGATGTTGAAGTAGTCGCTGGAGTTGGAGCTGAAGTAGATGCTGGAGCTGAGGCTGTAGCTGGTGCTGAAGTGGTGGCTCTGGTGTCAGCAACTGGCACGGCAGACGACCTCGGGCCTCATGGCACTCTAGAAAAAGCATGAGTCGTGGTCCTGCCTCTCCTCTCATTCATGTCCTCCTGGAGCTGCTCCACTGCAGACTGAACTTCCGTTACCTTGACATCTAAGTCATAGAACTTTTGTTCCATGATTCTCTCTAGGCTCTGCTGGTTCTTAGTGAGGGTGGCCAGACTTTGCTCAATCCTCAGCGTGGATGCAATCAAGTAACCAAGCTGCTCTTGTTTGGTCTTCAAAAAGTACTCAGATGCCTCCTCTTGAGTAGGCATCTTGGCAGCTTCCTCCTTCCTCGCCTTCTCCTTCTTTGCAAATGCTTGGGCAGATGATGGCTCGTTCTCAGTCATGACAACTTCATTGTCCTCGAAATCTGGACGGATGGGCAGGTGTTCCTTATCCAACAAATATACGCCCGTGCCCATCTTGGAGTTGATGAGCTCCTGAATCTGAGGGGCATATCCACAGCTCCTCTTTTGATCTGCTGCAGTCCTCTTAATTGTTTCCACTATGAGGCTCATGACTTTGAATTTCTGAGGCACATCAAACACATGTAGCAAGTTGATAGCATGGCCTCTGATCATCTTGTGATCTCCAGACTTGGGCAGAAGGGTGTGCCTAAGGATCCAGTTGATCGTAGGCAATCCTGATAGCAGATAATGCACTGAGCCAAATTTGAACGTGTCAAGTGCCTCATTCGTAATCTCCTTCTACATGTTGGACATGGAGTTGTGGTCCATCTTCTTCTTGGCATAGATATGCAAGTCCTCATCTTGCTCCTCTGGGGCATTAATGATCTGTGCCCACTTAGCCACTGTAGATTGGTACCTTGTACCCTCAGACATCCATGTGATCCTCCCATCTGGATAAAAGTGTGCCGTGGAGTAGAACTGCATGATAAGTTCCTCGTTCCACTTTGTGAGCTTCTGCCCAACAAAGTCAGCTACTCCACAAGCAATAAAGCTGTCAAATACTCCTGGGTAGTACTCCTCATTCTCCTTGATATATGTCCAATCAACCCATCGCATATCACAGACAATGGGCTTCTTATCTAGCAGCACAGTCTCATAAAAATCCTGCTGCTCCTTGGTGTGAAACCTGTAGTCTACGGTAGTCCTTCTCCTAGAAGCATATGGATCTGCTTCTCTCCACTTCCTGAGCCCTGAGTCTCTCTTGAGCTTCATATCCTCAGCCACAGGATGAGCATCGTTGTGGTCTGGGATCTTGGGCTTGATCTTCCGAAGGACATTCTCTTCCTCATCCTCAGCAACAGTCTCAGGCACTGGGGCCTTGTTCTTCTCAGCTGCAGGAATGCTCCGTGTGTTCCTCTTGGGCTTTGGCTTTGGAGCTGGCTTGGCCTTGGAAGCAGCTCCCCCTGATTTTATGGCATCTCCCATTAGCTTGGGTGCCTTGGGCGCTGGTGCAGCTGCCTCTTCTTATTCTTCCTCTTCCATGATGGAAGCTTTGCCAAGTACCCTAGCCACAGTCTTCTTCACCCTCTCCTTTCTCTTCTTGCCTTCTGCAGCAACTGGCTCTTGGGGAGTGGGCTTCTCAGTTGAGGCTCTTGCCTTTGACATGGGCTGCCTGCCTGCTCGCCTTTTGATTTTCAGCCCTGGCTTTGTGCCTTGAGCTGGCTCAACTCTCTTGGAAGTGGCCTCTTCCTCTGCCACATAGTCCTCATCTTCAGAGTCTGAAGTTTTCTTCTTCCTTTGTCTCGTGGCAGCCTTTGGCAAATTGCTAGGAGTGCTCCTGCTGCCTTCATCAGATGAACTGGAGGGACTAGTGCCCTCACTCATGACCACTTGCTGCTCTGACAGATTTTGGCTATCACTCTGGTCTGACATGCTGCAAACTGACTGCTGACCCTGTGAATAGATTATAGAGGAGATAGAGTGGATGAGCATCACAAAATGCAGATATTTTTGCAAAAAGAATAATCCAAAAACTTAGTTTTAGTTTCCCACTGAAATCATCTCGGATCTACCGATTTTCAAACTCGGTGATACCGAAGCAGTTTTGGAACCTAAACTAGTGAACTCGGTAGGACCGAGTCACAGTTCGGTGGCACCGAGACTGCTAGGGTTTCACTGAGTTCAAAAATCGGTCACACCGATAAGTAATTCTCGGTCAGACCGAGTCTCACTTGTGCAATGGCATAAGCCAAATCGGTGGGACCGAGTTTTTCAACTCGGTGGGTCCGAGATGGTTTCGGCGGAAACCTAAACCTAGAAATTTCGAATCAAACCTAACCTATGAGCGTTTTGACTGGATAGAAGTTTATCAAACGTGGCTAGAAACAGTATGATCACAATGTGCTAGGAATCAGATTGAGGAATAGCACAAAGATCAAGTCCATACCCTAGTTCGGCAGGGACTTGCTACGGCGGCAACGGCGGGGCAGAATTCCCGTTGACGGCGACGGAAACCAGCGACTGGAGGCTGCTGGCGGTGAGAAGACGATCCGGAGACCTCGAGGGCAGAGCAGGCTATCGCGCGGGCGAGGGGTTCGGAGAAATTTCCAAATTTTGCCCGTGACTATATATAGCCCGACCCTGTCGGTGTGACCGAGTGGAACAACTCGGTGGCACTGAGATTCATAACTGCGTGCAGTTACTGAAACTCGGTGTGACCGAAAGGTTCAAATCGGTTGCATCGAGATCGAAAACCTAGATCAACTTAATGATCTTGGTAGGACCGAAAGTGGAGTATCGGTCAGACCGAGAATCATAAAGAGGTTTTGGAAGTTTAAGTCTATGACGAATCGGGGACTCCGAGCGCTCCTCACACAGAGTGGTTCGAATCTGACTTGATCAAATTTTGTGATGCAGCATGAATAGAGTTTGAGACGAGAAAAGCATAGATAGCTAGAGGAGGTTCTTAGGCATTCTTGTCCATCCACTTGGCAAAAGAAGATAAAACCAAACAATCAAAACAACAAGTGGATGTCCTCGAATGAGTAAATTATGCAACCAGCATGCTCACACAATAAGATGGCAAATGAAATATGTGGCAAGACATGCACAACCAATTCTAGCATCTATCAAGCAATTTGCGATGACTAGGTCATCTATATATGAGTATATTGACTTAGGAGTCAAGTGAGAACACTTGATCATAGGTCATACTCATCGTTTAAGCTCAAGTGGGGTTACCACTTTTACATAAAGCATTGTTGTGTTCACATCTTTAGAGTTGCTTTAGCTCAAGTCTTAGAGTAAAGCTCCCCCTAGATGTGATATCCCCCCTAAGAGGGATGAACTAACCTTGGGTTTTGTCGATGATGACTTCATGTAGATATTGAAGATGTGGATGCTCAATGTTGATGTAGATCTCTTGGAGCTATCCATATGAGTGAATTGCACTTTCAATACCTACATGGGTTAGTCCCACAAGGAACAAACAAGGATATCCATAGACATAGAGTGATGCACATGAGGATGATGTCCATGAAAACTTTTAGGTTACCTTGTCCCTTGTCTTACCAACAAGAGGGTTTGTGACTCCTTGAACTAGTGCAAGATGTGGAAGTTGATTGCACTTGTTCTTGCCAAAATCATAAGAGTGAAGTATGTTGGCGGAGTCACCCTCAAGAACTCTCTAGTTCTTCTTCTTTTGGACCCACATCATCTTGATGGGAATCCTTGGAGTTGTAGTCGTACTTGATGAAGTGGAACTTGAAGTAGTCTTGGGAATCCACTTGACTAAGGTCTTTGGAGCTTCTTCAAATGCATCAATTTCCTCTTGAAGCTTGTCCTTGCCTTTTTGCTCGTAGTCTTGTGGTGGAAGATCATCTTGAGCTTGTGTCCCCTTGAAAGAAGTATACTTCTCTTGTTGAGGGACAAACTTTGTCTTGGGGTATTGATCTTCTTCCCATTAAACTCCATTGGCATTGAACTTTCGTTCAAAACCAACGCCTTGATTCTTCCGGTGCATTCCTTGCTTGCGCACAATTTCCTCGAATTGCTTACTCCCGGCAAGGCTTTTGTACACTCCTTTCTCTATAATTCCCTTCAATAAGCTATTTTCTTGCTCAAGTGTAACTTGGCTAAGAGAATCATTAGTGGAATCAAGAGAACTACTAGAAGCAACAATATTGGATTTAGCATGATCATTGTTACTACTAGAGGAAGAATCTTTCTTGTTAGACTTGACTTGAGGCATGTAAGTGGATAAGAGTAAACGCTTGGCAATGTAAGAAGAACTTTTCTTGCGGAGATCATCATTGATTGCCTTTAAGAACTCATGCTCTTGCTCAAGATTGAGCTTTTCAAAGCGTAGTTTCTCATGAGATCTTAAAAGTTCTCCATGATCTTCGAAGATAGTGTCATGAGCTAACTTAAGAGTTTTTAGTTCTTTAGTTAGAGCCTCAATCTTCTCCTTATCATTGTCATTCATTTTATCTTGATTAGCATGATTAATTGGTCTTTCATCATAGTATTCATCACTAGAGTTGTCACCAAGCAAATCATCACCTAACAAGTCATCTTCATCACTATTAAAATCAACATACTCGGGGTGTGTTACCTTAGGACCTTTGGCCATGAAGCATCTTCCAATTCCTTCATTTGGTGAGTCAAATATGCCGTAGGAGTTGGTTGACACAAGTGCTAGACCGGCAACACCTTCATCTTGAGTATCTTCGGAGTCGGAGTGATAACTTCTCTCAGAGTGGCTGTCGGAGTCGGAGCCGGATACCCATTCACCAACATGAGCTTGATGTCTTCGTCTTGTGTAACTCCTTGATGATTTTTCCTTCCTTTCCGAATCCTTGCTTCTCCGTGAGTATCTTCGTTCATAACGATCATCTCTACTCCTTCTTTCCCTTGGTGGTGATCCTTTGCTTCTTCTCTTTGGAGAATCTTCTCTTCTCTTGTAGGGAGCCGTACACTCATTGGAATAGTGTCCGGGTCTCCACAATTGTAACAGTTTCGCTCTCGACTAGAAGATCTTTTGTCATTGTAGGACCTTGACTTGGAGCTTCTATCTTTGCTTCTACTCTTGTAGAACTTGTTGAAGTTCTTCACCATTAAGCTCAATTCTTCGTTGAAGTCTTGTTTCTCACTTGATGATGTAGAGGCTTCACATGAGGCTTTATAGGCACCACTTGATTTGTTGTGAAGTTCCTCTTTATCCTTAAGTGACATCTCATGAGCAACAATTCTTCCAATCACCTCCGTTGGCTTGAGATCTTTGTAATTGGGCATCATTTGGATCAATGTGCACACGGTATCATATTTTCCATCCAAGGCTCTTAGGATCTTCTTGATGATGAATCTATCGGTCATATCTTCACTTCCTAAGACGGCAATCTCATTTGTGATGAGAGCAAGCCTAGAGTACATTTCAGCGACACCTTCACCATCCTTCATCTTGAACTTGTCAAGTTGGCTTTGAAGCACATCCAACTTGGATTCCTTGACGGAGTCAGTACCTTCGTGCATATCAATCAAAGTGTCCCAAATTTCCTTTGCATTCTCAAGGCGGCTGATTTTGTTGAATTCTTCGGGGCACAATCCGTTGAAGAGAATATCGCAAGCTTGAGCATTGTATTGCAACATCTTCAACTCATCCGCGGTAGCTTCACGGTTTGGTTCTCTCCCATCAAAGAAGTCACCTTGCAAACCAACACACACAATAGCCCAAACGGCGGGGTTATGTCCAAGAATATGCATTTGCATTTTATGCTTCCAACTAGCAAAATTAGTACCATCAAAGTAAGGACCTCTACGGTGATAATTTCCCTCGCTAGACGCCATACTCTCCTAGGTTGTGAAACCAAGGCTATGACCACCAAAATCTATGGAGATCAAGCAAATGGAGACCAAAGCTCTGATACCACTTGTAGGATCGAAAGTATGTCTAGAGGGGGGGTGATTAGACTACTTGAACAAAAAAAAACTTAACATTTTCCCAATTTTAGTTCTTGGCAGATTTTAGCTAATTTAGGACAAGTCAAGCAATCATCATATAATTCAAGCAAGCATGCAAAGAGTATATAGGCAGCAGAAAGTAAAGCATGCAACTTGCAAGAAAGTAAAGGGAAGGGTTTGGAGATTTCAAACGCAATTGGAGACACGGATGTTTTTCCCGTGGTTCGGATAGGTGGTGCTATCCTACATCCACGTTGATGGAGACTTCAACCCACGAAGGGTAACGGTTGCGCGAGTCCACACAGGGCTCCACCCAAGGGTAACGGTTGCGCGAGTCCACACAGGGCTCCACCCACGAAGGGTCCACGAAGAAGCAACCACCCACAAAGGGTCCACGAAGAAGCAACCTTGTCTATCCCACCATGGCCATCGCCCACGAAGGACTTGCCTCACTAGCGGTAGATCTTCACGAAGTAGGCGATCTCCTTGCCCTTACAAACTCCTTGGTTCAACTCCACAATCTTGTCGAAGGCTCCCAAGTGACACCTAGCCAATCTAGGAGACACCACTCTCCAAGAAGTAACAAATGGTGTGTAGGTAATGAACTCCTTGCTCTTGTGCTTCAAATGATAGTCTCCCCAACACTCAACTCTCTCTCATAGGATTTGGATTTGGTGGAAAGAACATTTGAGTGGAAAGCAACTTGGGAAGGCTAGAGATCAAGATTCATATGGTAGGAATGGAATGTCTTGATCTCAACACATGAGTAGGTGGTTTTCTCTCAGAACATATGAGTTGGAATGATGTGTGTGTTCTGATGGCTCTCTCACTTAATGAGAAGGAGATGGAGGGGTATATATAGCCTCCACACAAAATCTAACCGTTACACAGTTTTCCAATCTCGGTGGGACCGAATAAATAAACTCGGTCTGACCGAAGTAGTAAACCTAGTGACCGTTAGGAATTTCGGTGGGACTGACATGCAACTCGGTAGGACCGATTCGGTTAGGGTTTGGGCATAACGTAATCTCGGTGAGACCGATTACACAAACTCGGTGAGACCGAATTTGGTAATTAGCTAACCAGAGAGTTGGTCAGGCAAACTCGGTGGGACCGATTTGCTCTTTTGGTGAGACTGAGTGGAACTCGGTGAGACCGAAAGTTACAAAGGGGAAACACTGAGTTTACATTGCAATCTCGGTGGGACCGATTCGCTCTTTCGGTGAGACCGAAAAGTTACGAAAGGGAAACAGAGAGTTTGCAACCCCATCTCGGTGAGACCGAGATCCTTATCGGTAGGACCGAATTGCTAGGGTTTGGCAGTGGCTAATGACAAGTGAAACTCGGTGGCACCGGATAGGAAGAATCGGTAGGACCGAGTTTGGCTTAAGGTTTAGGTCATATGTGGATATGGGAAAGTAGTTGAGGGCTTTGGATCATATCACTAAGCACATGAAGCAAGAGGCTCATTAAGCAACACCTCATACCTCCTTAATAGTATTGGCTTTTCCTAAAGACTCAATGTGATCTTGGATCACTAAAATATAAAATGAAGAGTCTTGAGCTTTTGAGCTTGAGCCAATCCTTTGTCCTTAGCATTTTGAGGGTTCCACTTTCACATCCATGCCATGCCAATCATTCAGCTTTCCTGAAATAATTATCTTGGAATAGTATTAGCTCAATGAGCTATATGTTGTTATGAATTACCAAAACCACCTAGGGATAGTTGCACTTTCACTATGCATAATATATTCAGAGCCACTTACCAATTTTCAGAATTATTGGATTAGTAAACTAATTATTATGAATATAATCCAATTCAAATACTATAGGATTTAACTCAAGGGCCGAAGATAAATACTTTTGAACCTCCAAAAATATTGGTTTGAATTTTAGTCTTGTCAATATTTTTCAAAGCTAAAAAGGAACATTTCCTTGGAAGCATTTGAAGCAATTTTTTTTAATGTTGATCATTTTTAGAAATGATTTCTGAGGCTCTCCAATTCCCCAATTCAAATTTAAAAGAAATTTAGACATGATGCATGGATGCAAGAAAAATCAAGCAAGGGCTGATCTGGGGCTATGACAGCTCACCCCCACTAAACAAGAATCTCGTCCCGAGATTTCAAGACGTGCGGTAAGAAGACAGAGGGGACACAAAGCCGACATGATCTTCACGATCCAGAAGTCTTTCTCGAGGATGTTGATTTTGCATCACCTTGATCTCGACGTCTTGCTTTGAGAACTACATCCAACATGACAACGAGAAGAAAGGGAAAATTTAGAAGAATTGATCTTCTTGAGGTTCGAGTAACTTAGGATCATCTTAATGATCACAAGATCAACTCACGGAATGAGACGTAGAAACATATCTGGAGCTGAGAGGCACAACATGCATCAGGAGGAACGGAAGAAACAATTTGACGAGGGTTTCAAAGTAGCTAAGAAACAATTTCCATGATCCCATAGAGGGGCACCTTGGGAGAGGTGACTCGTAAAATTATTCCCTTAAGTGGCAAAAAGAATTACTTTTGGTACAAAGATCATTGGAACTCTCTATACCAGCCTAAGGAAATTTACAAACGATAGTTTGAAGGAGTTCAAAAGAATGACATACTCGGACTAGAATGGATGAGGTGGACTACCTTGTTGAAGACAACGCAATGAATGATTTGCTTATCATCAAAAATGGATGGAACCCATGGTAGGACCACTTCTGAAGATGATCCTGAACAAAAATTGCTGAGAAGGGCAGTCCAAGGGAGATTGACAAAAGGCAGTGCAAGTTGGGAACAAAATGCAAATGTCGGGAATGTTCCAACCATCATATCTGCCAGAGATTCAGATCTGGTTAGAAATAGGATACTTTAGACTCACATGTCTGAAAGAAGAGTTTCAACACAAGTCGACGAGATATCGTTGCGAGACTCTCGGGAGATGAACTACGGTAGCAAGCTCCAAAACATGAGCATGTTTTGCTACATACATGTGAACACACTGTCCTAGATAAGCATGATCACTCAGTAGTCTTATAGTAAAACATTGCCGAAGTTCGGGTGAGGAACCATCATCGAGGATATCGAAGTCCTTACATAAGTCCGAATTAGCTCTTAGGAGGGAACTTCTTCTCCTTGAACAAATCAATCAGTGGCTTGGTGTGCTACGGAATTCATATGGAGCGAAGATGATCAGTCTAACAGACCACGTAATACTTGGCACGTGCATGGATGACTTGGGATGATTCCAAAGGAAACAAAACAAACCTTTCCAAAATTCATGGCGGCAACTTACATGAAATGCACGTGAATCGAGGAAGTCACTTCTTTTATCCAACATATACTTCATGAACGGGGCATGAAGAAAATGCTTACACAAGTTTCCAACACTAGCTGGATGTTCAACACAATCATGGAGGAGACAAAATGCTGCTGATGGGCTCAACAGTGACTCGTCAGAATTACCATATCACTGGACTTCCACCATCATGTAAACACGATGATAGCATTGGTCAGACCAAAAGATGTAATGGTGTATGCTCGAGGGATCAACCACGAGTAAGACAACATTACAAACATCGTTGGTTCTGATTTGACTTGATGATAGCCCATACTCAAGTCAAAGTTTTCACAAGGCAATAGATCCAACAACTGATCACGAGGACCAGCCAATGGAGGTATCATCTTTCTTCAACACACACACAGAAGATATCCCTTAGAGATGAAGTAAGATAAGCAAAGCTTCTACCTTCCAACTCTCCAAGTTGTTGTCTACCTCAACCAACTAGCTCAGGGATATCCAACACAGATTCTTGGAGAAGGGGTGATTTATAAGAAACCAACTTGATCACGAGCTCAACATAACAGTCAGGGGACAACCTGGTGATACTTCCGAGAAGAAAATCAAAAAATCACGAACCACCGATATGTTACTAAGCTTCAAGAACAATCTTGCTTCTCAGGCAAGACGACCTGATCAAATAAGCAATCATTGGCACAATCCTGACTCCTTGATCGAAGAGTGCTCCAGAAATAAGGACTAGGTAGCACAATCTATCTTAGAGATGATGATTCAGTAACCAACACGCTAAGAATGAGAATATTGTCCATTTACTACCAAGCAACTAGTTGCTAGGAGTATTATTTCACACATCACAATCACTTGTCGGCATTCTGGTTACAACAACACGAGGATCGAGAAATGAATGATGATGGTGCGAAGTATCACTGCATCAAGAATTCATAAGAGATGGTGCAAATCCCATGATATTCTCGACATAAAGTGGGTAATACTTCAGGGTAGAACAGAATCAAAAGCTTGATTGCATTTGATCTGCAGAATACAACTGCTTTGACCCAATCCTAGAAATGGATGAGGTACTGGAGCTTGTTTCTCCTAGTCATTCTGGAATAGAATGGCTTGACGGACCACAAGAATAATAAGCATTGATAAACACGGATGCACAATTACTCCTGACTATAAATTGATAGATGATGGTCGAAATACAAATGAAGAGGAACAACTCAAGGGGGAATATATCTTTCTGAGTTGTGGATGCATAGGTTAATATGTCGAACCAAGTTCAACAGGTTTCTTCTAGATAACCCATGCAGAAAGGTAGAACTGGCAGAATCACAATTATGAATGGAGAACTCCTCAGGAGTACTCTGATTGTGATATTTTGGTCCAAAGAACTTCTGCCTTAACGGTTCATGGTATTTGGAAGGAAGAAATACCACGGACCTTGAGGACTGTCGCAAGGTTACTAATATCCTAAAGGAACGAGCAACACTATCTACATGAATTAAGTAGAGTGAATCTTGGGTTCAAGAACCCAGGAAAGAATGCCTATTAACAAAATGGCATCACGGGATGCTTTCGAGAATGACGGCCAGAATCATCACACCGGGAACACAAAACATGGCTAGATTACTAGGTGACTCCCTAAAACACCTAGGGTCATAATAATAGCTCCAACATATATGTTGAGGTAGTAGAGTACCTCAATAGACTGTTAGTGTGCTTAATCTGGCCCAAAAGGACATCGGAAACGGAAAGAAGGGATTTGCAAATGCATCAGACTAGTCAGAAACCTGGGATGACTCGGACAGCATGACGGCTGTAAATGCTCAAAAAGATTTGAAACATCCTGCAAAATAGTGGCATGACTACTCAGAAGCACAATATCAAGGTTCCGGAACCACCTATGAACACACAGAAGTAGTAGAAACTGAACTGGGGCTTAAATCCATCAATCCTATAAGTCTCTATCATAATAACCCGTCATCCTGATAGATAGATAGATGAGAAGGCCTAGTTCTTAAACCCCGTAGAAAGGAAGAGGATGACTCAGATCAGAAGGGCATAAGGTAAAGGAGTAAAAAGAGCCTTACGTTCCCTTCCACAATCAATGCCCTTATATAGCTAAATCATTTCTAGACTCAACTTCGACCAGCTTGGCTTGGTAATCCTACAGGCAGTTAGGCTCTGATACCAAAGTTTTCAGGACCCCGATTCCAAGTCACATCGATCTAGCCGGTAACACCTCATATCACTTTGCGGCCTCACGCACGGTATTCCCACGGGTGTCGCCTTACCATGGCCCGGGACCGTTTGCGCCTTTTGGCTCATGATGAGGACATCAATACCATTGTTACACCCACATCCCCTACTGCTACATATACGGGACCAATTACTAGAGCTCGCGCACGCCAATTAAATTATCAGGTACTTACGTTTCTTGGTAATGGTTCTAATGTTCATGAGAATATGATGCTGCCTAAATTGGATACATTTGTTTTGCTTACAAATGAAGGGCCTAGCTTGGAGAAGGATGAACATTGGAGCAAGAACAAGCATGGAGATGATGCCATGCGCAAGGGGAACAAGAACGGAGTTACAAGTGATGATTTCAGGACTTTGAAGCCACCATAATGGGTGCATGAAGCCTTGGACGAAATATACAAGATGCCACTTCATAAATTTCGTCCCGAGGCTATTATAGGTGCTGCGTCACCTTTTTATTGGGCCAGGCCCATGTAATTTCGAAATACATAAGTATAGGCTATTTTTAGAGTCCGTATGTGTGGGGAAACAAGAGATAGGGTTGATTTCGGACCCCTCCACCAAGGGCCACGAAATTCCCCCTCTCTTCCTCCATATATACAGCCCTTAGGGCATCGTTTAGACTTTGGGTTTTGTTTAGATTAAAAGTTCGCCATAGCTGCAACTTCGCGTACTTCGTTTGTGTTCAACGACCAGACAAAGGCGTCACAGAACCCCACCTTGATCAATAAAGCTTTCATCTTATATTCGCAATATCCAGATTGCAATCTTAGTTTCTTGCTTGTTCTTCGTTTGCTCGCAGGAAACAGACCCTCGTGGTCAGGTTGATCGTGCTCCGGCGTGGTCAATAACCTCTCGGAGTTGGTTTAGCGATTGCTAAGGCGCGACGTCCTCGCACGTTCGTAGTCGGATCGCTAAAGTCGACTTCCACCAAAGCGAAATCCACCATCTCATCGAAAGACGGGACACCTTTGCCTCTATCAATAGGCTATTTTTAGAGTCCGTATGTGTGGGGAAACAAGAGATAGGGTTGATTTCGGACCCCTCCACCAAGGGCCACGAAATTCCCCCTCTCTTCCTCCATATATACAGCCCTTAGGGCGCCGTTTAGACTTTGGGTTTTGTTTAGATTAAAAGTTCGCCATAGCTGCAACTTCGCGTACTTCGTTTGTGTTCAACGACCAGACAAAGGCGTCACAGAACCCCACCTTGATCAATAAAGCTTTCATCTTATATTCGCAATATCCAGATTGCAATCTTAGTTTCTTGCTTGTTCTTCGTTTGCTCGCAGGAAACAGACCCTCGTGGTCAGGTTGATCGTGCTCCGGCGTGGTCAATAACCTCTCGGAGTTGGTTTAGCGATTGCTAAGGCGCGACGTCCTCGCACGTTCGTAGTTGGATCGTCAAAGTCGACTTCCACCAAAGCGATATCCATCATCTCATCGAAAGACGGGACACCTTTGCCTCTATCAAGTGGTATCAGATTTCCAGGTTGCTCGGTGAGATTTTACAATTTTTCGTAGTTTAGATCGAGTCTGTTCTTCATACCTACAGTCCATGAAAAAGCCAAAAAAAATTAGGGTTAGTTCATCATATCCGAACCAATCTGAGCCTTTGCATAATCTTTTTAGGGTTTTGCTTTATTGAATTTGCGGTTGCATCGTCGTGTCTAGTTGCTGGTCTTAGCGTTAGTCTTTTAGAGTTTCGAGTTCTGGTCATAAGTTGTCACGCCGCCACCGCACCATCATCATTTCCCCTGTCACCTACCACCACCGCTCCGAATCCGTATCCATATACCACCACCAATCCGTATCCATATACCACCACCGATCCATATCCATATATTACCACCGCTGCCATATACCACCACCGCTGCCATATACCACCACCATATATCCACCACCAATCCGAGTCCCTTGCATATTAGGTGTGTTTTTGAGATCCATCTAGATTCCGATTCGTGTTTCCTTGCCGGAGTAGGTTTTGGAAAAAAAAAAGAGTCCGGAAACCACCCTCCGTTTAGGCCCAAAATTTTTCGAAAACGCATTTTTTCGAAAAAAAATCTGGCTATCTTATTTTTAGGTGTTTCTGAGTGTTTTGAGACAGGTGCCATTATAGGAAGTTTTTTTTTGACTCGTTTCCAGTTTTTGGGTCCGGGCAGTCGAAAAAACGAAAAAAAATTTGGTCGAAAAAATTTCGTGCCCATCCTGTCAGTTTGACCTAGGAAGAGTTTTGAGACACTCGCCATTATAGTGATTTTTCGCAAAAAAAAAAAGCAGCGCAAAAAAAAAAGAGCGCAAAAAAAAGAGCGAAAAAAAAATTCAGAGTGTGCTTTTTCCTTGTTTACGTGCAGCGCCGTGATTTTGTTAGTGTTCTAGGCTCGCGTCTCTAGCACGGTCTAGCCTAGGACCAGCACAGTACCGTCGTTGAGCGTTTATTCAACTTTGCATCTCTGAATTGATTATTGCTGACCCTTTTTGCTACCATATTATAAGCCTTCCCAGCTCCACATACATCTACGTCGTGCGTTTGACTCTCCCTGGTAATCGCTCTATCCAAGCTTTGAGAGTTTTTGACTACAACGGTTGCCGATCACCGCCTGCTGCTGGGTAAGAACTGGTAAGAATTTGAGATTTGCTTGACAGATTTGTGACACCCACCACCACCTCTTGTTAGTAGTCTGTAGGATCATATTCTTTTGTGTTTCTATTGCTGCTAACCATGCCAGTATCACAAGCCGACGAGACTGACTGGGAGAACATGACGAATAAGGATTTGCATGATAAATTTCAGCAAATGATGAGTGGACAGGTGCAAGATGTGCTAAACAGATTTGAAGAGGCCATGGAGAAGATAGATGGCATGGAGAAGACGTTCGAAACAAAGCTTGATAACAAGTTTAATGAATTGCTCGCGCGTCTTCCACCACCACCACCCGCTGCACCTAACGCACCTCTCCAACAACAACAACAACGACTACCTCCACGTCGGGAAACAGACCTTCGCCGAGCGAGCCGTGTTCCTCTTGCGTTTGGCCAAACTGTTGGTGCTGCTGTTGATACTTCTGTGGCTCCTGCTGCTGATGCGGAGGAGGATGATTATGTGGGAGATTATGAGGATGAGGTTGATCAAAATCAGCACTACGTGCAGCCACCTGCACCACCACCAGCAGGTCGACCTCAGGTATATATTCGTAATGGTAGGCCTGCACCACCACCTCAGGTACGAGATGATGTCCATATTCCTAAACTGAAATTGAATATTCCACCATTTGAGGGTAGATATGTTCCTGATATATATCTTACTTGGGAGTTAGAAACTGAACAACAATTTACATGTTTACAATATCCTGAGGAGAGACGAGTTGCTGCTGCTGTTTGTGCTTTCACTAGTTTTGCATGTGTATGGTGGTCTAAACATTGTAGATTATATCCTATTCCAACTACTTGGGCTGCTTTGAAAACTGCTATGCGTACTCGTTGGGTTCCACCATATTATCAACGTGAATTGCTTCAAAAATTACAGCGCTTAAGACAAGGAAAAAATTCTGTAGAAGAATATTATCAGGAATTACAAACTGGCATGATTAGATGTGGTATTGTTGAGGAGAATGAAGCTATGCTTGCACGTTTTCTGGGTGGATTAAATAGAGAGATTCAGACCATTCTAGACTATAAGGAGTATACTAATATCACTCGTTTATTCCATCTTGCTTGTAAAGCTGAACGTGAAGTGCAGGATCGACAAGCATTGGCGCGAACTAACTTTTCTGCAGGCCGACCTTCATCATGGACACCGCGTGCATCTTCTACTTCAACTACACCAGCACCTCAATCACGTGCCTCCTCCAGTCGTGATACAAGAAAACAGGCACAACCACCATTATCTGCCAAGAGCGCACCTACTGGGCCTGCACAGAGTTCTTCTTCTTCCATGGCATCAACAGGGCACACAAGTGATATTATTTGTCGTCGTTGTAAGGGAGGAGGTCATTATGCGAGAGAATGCAAATCTCCGCGTGTGATGATTGCTACCGCGGATGGTGGATATGAGTCCGCTAGTGACTATGATGAGGAGACTTTGGCTCTTATTACACGTGAAGAACATGGTGGAGATGATTCTGATCATGAGACGCAATACATGGCTCCTGAAGACGCTGACAGGTATGAATGTTTAGTTGCTCAACGTGTTTTGAGTGTGCAGGTCACACAAGCTGAGCAAAATCAGAGGCACAATTTGTTCCATACCAAGGGACTTGTGAAAGAACGTTCTGTGCGCGTCATCATAGATGGAGGGAGCTGCAACAACTTGGCTAGCATGGAGATGGTGGAGAAGCTTTCTCTCACCACAATACCACATCCACATCCTTACTACATCCAATGGTTAAACAACAGCGGCAAGGTTAAGGTAACACGTACTGTTCGTGTGCATTTTAGTATCTCTACATATGCTGATTATGTTGATTGTGATGTGGTACCTATGCAAGCATGTTCCTTATTACTTGGTAGACCATGGCAATTTGATAAAAATTCTGTACACCATGGTATAAACAATCACTATACTCTTGCTCATAAGGATAAAAATATTACTTTGCTTCCTATGACTCCTGATTCCATTTTGAAAGATGATATTAATAGAGCTAATAAAGCAAAACAGGAGAAGAATAAGAGTGAAAATCAGATTGTGGCAAAAGAATTTGAGCAACAAATGAAGCCTAATAATAAACCATCTAGTGTTGCTTCTGAAATTAAATTGAAAAGTGCATGTTTATTTGCCACCAAATATGATATTGATGAGCTAGATTTCAGCAAATCTGTTTGCTATGCTTTTGTGTGCAAAGAGGCATTATTTTCATTCGAGGACATGCCTTCCTCTTTGCCTCCTGCTATCACTAACATTTTGCAGGAGTTCGCTGACGTCTTTCCACAAGACGTGCCACTGGGATTACCACCTATTCGAGGGATTGAGCATCAGATTGACTTAATTCCCGGTGCTTCACTGCCAAACTGTGCGCCATACCGTACCAATCCAGAGGAGACGAAGGAGATTATGCGTCAAGTAGAAGAGCTTCTTGACAAAGGTTATATACGCGAATCCCTTAGTCCTTGTGTTGTTCCTATTATTCTAGTGCCGAAAAAGGATGGTACATCGCGTATGTGTGTTGATTGTAGAGGCATTAATAATATTACTATTCATTATCGTCATCCTATTCCTAGGCTAGATGATATGCTTGATGAAGTGAGTGGCTCTACAATATTCTCCAAAGTTGATTTGCGTAGTGGATACCATCAAATTCGTATGAAATTGGGGGATGAATGGAAAACAGCATTTAAAACTAAGTTTGGATTATATGAGTGGTCAGTCATGCCTTTTGGGTTAACTAATGCGCCTAGTACTTTCATGAGACTAATGAACGAAGTTTTACGTGCTTTCATTGGACGATTTGTGGTAGTCTATTTTGATGATATACTGATTTATAGCAGATCTTTGGAAGAACATTTGGAACATTTACATGTTGTTTTTATTGCTCTACGTGATGCACGTTTGTTTGGTAACCTTGGGAAGTGCACCTTTTGCACCGACCGAGTATCTTTTCTTGGCTATGTTGTTACTCCACAGGGAATTGAAGTTGATAAAGCCAAGATTGAAGCTATTGAGAGTTGGCCGCAGCCCAAAACGGTCACACAAGTGAGGAGTTTTCTTGGCCTTGCTGGATTCTATAGGCGTTTTGTGAGAGATTTCAGCACCATTGCTGCACCTCTCAATGAGCTTACAAAGAAAGATGTGCCTTTTCTTTGGGGTACCGCACAGGAAGAAGCCTTCTCGGTATTGAAAGATAAGTTGACACATGCTCCTTTACTCCAACTTCCTGATTTTAATAAGACTTTTGAGCTTGAATGTGATGCTAGTGGAATTGGATTAGGAGGTGTGTTATTACAAGATGGCAAACCCGTTGCATACTTTTCTGAAAAATTGAGTGGGCCTAGTCTGAATTATTCTACTTATGATAAAGAATTATATGCTCTTGTTCGGACTTTAGAAACATGGCAACATTATTTATGGCCCAAAGAATTTGTTATACATTCTGATCATGAATCTTTGAAACATATTAAAAGTCAAGCTAAACTGAATCGTAGACATGCTAAATGGGTTGAATTCATTGAGACTTTCCCTTATGTCATTAAACACAAGAAGGGAAAAGAAAATGTTATTGCTGATGCATTGTCTCGTCGCTATACTATGCTTTCACAACTTGACTTGAAAATATTTGGTTTGGAGACCATCAAAGATTAATATGTGCATGATGCTGATGATGAGGACATCAATACAATTGTTACACCCACAGCCCCTGCTGCTATACATACTGGACCAATTACTAGAGCTCGTGCACGCCAACTAAATTACCAGGTACTTTCGTTTCTTGGTAATGATTCTAATGTTTATGAGAATATGATGCTGCCTAAATTGGATACATTTGTTTTGCTTACAAATGAAGGGCCTAGCTTGGAGAAGGATGAACATTGGAGCAAGAACAAGCATGGAGATGATGGCATGCGCAAGGGAAACAAGAACGGAGTTACAAGTGATGATTTCAGGACTTTGAAGCCACCATAATGGGTGCATGAAGCCTTGGACGAAATATACAAGATGCCACTTCATAAATTTCGTCCCGAGGCTATTTTATGTGCTGCGTCACCTTATTATTGGGCCAGGCCCATGTAATTTCGAAATACATAAGTATAGGCTATTTTTAGAGTCCGTATGTGTGGGGAAACAAGAGATAGGGTTGATTTCGGACCCCTCCACCAAGGGCCACGAAATTCCCCCCTCTTCCTCCATATATACAGCCCTTAGGGCATCGTTTAGACTTTGGGTTTTGTTTAGATTAAAAGTTCGCCATAGCTGCAACTTCGCGTACTTCGTTTGTGTTCAACGACCAGACAAAGGCGTCACAGAACCCCACCTTGATCAATAAAGCTTTCATCTTATATTCGCAATATCCAGATTGCAATCTTAGTTTCTTGCTTGTTCTTCGTTTGCTCGCAGGAAACAGACCCTCGTGGTCAGGTTGATCGTGCTCCGGCGTGGTCAATAACGTCTCGGAGTTGGTTTAGCGATTGCTAAGGCGCGACGTCCTCACACGTTCGTAGTCGGATCGTCAAAGTCGACTTCCACCAAAGCGAAATCCACCATCTCATCGAAAGACGGGACACCTTTGCCTCTATCATTGAGAGTTGGCCGCAGCCCAAAACGGTCACACAAGTGAGGAGTTTTCTTGGCCTCGCTGGATTCTATAGGCGTTTTGTGAGAGATTTCAGCACCATTGCTGCACCTCTCAACGAGCTTACAAAGAAGGATGTGCCTTTTGTTTGGGGTACCGCACAGGAAGAAGCCTTCACGGTATTGAAAGATAAGTTGACACATGCTCCTTTACTCCAACTTCCTGATTTTAATAAGACTTTTGAGCTTGAATGTGATGCTAGTGGAATTGGATTAGGAGGTGTGTTATTACAAGATGGCAAACCTGTTGCATACTTTTCTGAAAAATTGAGTGGGCCTAGTCTGAATTATTCTACTTATGATAAAGAATTATATGCTCTTGTTCGGACTTTAGAAACATGGCAACATTATTTATGGCCCAAAGAATTTGTTATACATTCTGATCATGAATCTTTGAAACATATTAAGAGTCAAGCTAAACTGAATCGTAGACATGCTAAATGGGTTGAATTCATTGAGACTTTCCCTTATGTCATTAAACACAAGAAGGGAAAAGAAAATGTTATTGCTGATGCATTGTCTCGTCGCTATACTATGCTTTCACAACTTGACTTCAAAATATTTGGTTTGGAGACCATCAAAGATCAATATGTGCATGATGCTGGTTTTAAAGATGTAATGCAGAATTGTAAAGAAGGAAGAATGTGGAACAAGTTTGTCGTTAACGATGGATTTGTGTTTCGTGCTAACAAGCTATGCATTCCAGCTAGCTCCATTCGTCTTTTGTTGTTGCAGGAGGCGCATGGAGGAGGATTAATGGGACACTTTGGCGTGAAGAAGACGGAGGACATACTTGCTACACATTTCTTTTGGCCAAAGATGAGACGGGATGTTGAGCGTTTTATTGCTCGCTGCACTACATGTCAAAAAGCTAAGTCACGACTCAATCCTCATGGTTTATATATGCCTTTGCCTGTACCTAGTGTTCCTTGGGAGGATATATCTATGGACTTTGTTTTAGGTTTACCTCGAACAAAGAAGGGGAGGGATATCATATTTGTTGTCGTGGATAGATTCTCGAAAATGGCACACTTTATACCATGTCATAAAAGCGATGATGCTATTAATGTTGCTGATTTGTTCTTTCGTGAAATTATTCGCTTGCATGGTGTGCCAAATACTATTGTTTCAGATCGTGATACTAAATTTCTTAGCCACTTTTGGAGATGTTTATGGGCTAAGTTGGGGACTAAACTGCTTTTTAGTACTACTTGTCACCCCCAAACTGATGGCCAAACTAAAGTAGTCAATAGAACATTGTCTACTATGCTTAGGGCTGTTTTGAAGAGTAATAAGAAAATGTGGGAGGAATGCTTGCCCCATATTGAATTTGCTTATAATCGTTCATTGCATTCTACTACTAAGATGTGCCCTTTTGAAGTTGTGTATGGTTTCCTACCTCGTGCACCTATTGATTTGTTGCCTCTTCCATCTTCGGAGAAGGTTAATGATGCTAAACAACGTGTTGAATTGATTTTAAAAATGCATGAGTTAACTAAGGAAAACATTGAGCGTATGAATGCCAAATATAAACTTGCTGGAGATAAGGGTAGAAAACATGTTGTGTTTGCACCTGGAGATCTTGTTTGGTTACATTTGCGTAAGGATAGATTTCTTGATTTGCGCAAATCAAAGCTCATGCCACGGGCTGATGGTCCCTTTAAGGTATTAGAGAAAATAAATGATAATGCATATAAACTTGAGCTGCCTGCAGATTTTGGGGTTAGTCCCACTTTTAACATTGCAGATTTGAAGCCTTATTTGGGTGAGGAAGATGAGCTTCCATCGAGGACGACTTCATTTCAAGAAGGGGAGGATGATGAGGACATCAATACCATTGTTACACCCACAGCCCCTACTGCTACATATACGAGACCAATTACTAGAGCTCGCGCACGCCAATTAAATTATCAGGTACTTTCGTTTCTTGGTAATGGTTCTAATGTTCATGAGAATATGATGCTGCCTAAATTGGATACGTTTGTTTTGCTTACAAATGAAGGGCCTAGCTTGGAGAAGGATGAACATTGGAGCAAGAACAAGCATGGAGATGATGCCATGCGCAAGGGGAACAAGAACGGAGTTACAAGTGATGATTTCAGGACTTTGAAGCCACCATAATGGGTGCATGAAGCCTTGGACGAAATATACAAGATGCCACTTCATAAATTTCGTCCCGAGGCTATTATAGGTGCTGCTTCACCTTTTTATTGGGCCAGGCCCATGTAATTTCGAAATACATAAGTATAGGCTATTTTTAGAGTCCGTATGTGTGGGAAAACAAGAGATAGGGTTGATTTCGGACCCCTCCACCAAGGGCCACAAAATTCCCCCTCTCTTCCTCCATATATACAGCCCTTAGGGCACCGTTTAGACTTTGGGTTTTGTTTAGATTAAAAGTTTGCCATAGCTGCAACTTCGCGTACTTCGTTTGTGTTCAACGACCAGACAAAGGCGTCACAGAACCCCACCTTGATCAATAAAGCTTTCATCTTATATTCGCAATATCCAGATTGCAATCTTAGTTTCTTGCTTGTTCTTCGTTTGCTCGCAGGAAACAGACCCTCGTGGTCAGGTTGATCGTGCTCCGGCGTGGTCAATAACCTCTCGGAGTTGGTTTAGCGATTGCTAAGGCGCGACGTCCTCGCACGTTCGTAGTCGGATCGTCAAAGTCGACTTCCACCAAAGCGATATCCATCATCTCATCGAAAGACGGGACACCTTTGCCTCTATCAGCTCACGTATATGATAGTGTCGCTAGCATCCATATGACAGAGAACCCGGGCTGACATGGCTAGTCGTGAACCCAAAGCGGCACCAACCTATGGGAACATGCATACATGAATCACATCGAGCATGTCGGTCAGCAGCGTGTGAATCCGGGCTGTAGCACTGGGCTAACAGGACTCCGGGAACCCGGGCTGTAGCAGGCTAGGCAGGACTCCAGATGTCACCACATGACATTTCCCCGAATGGACAGACATAGGAACAGAGTGAAACACATGCCGGCCAGTCAAGTGTCCTGAGCAGTAGTGCTGGGCTAGCAGGACTCTGGTGAACCGGGCTGTAGCGGACTACTATGGCTCATGGAAGCACTATACTACATTTCCCCATAAGAGAGGCTGCCAAGGATAAACAACTAGATTGTCGGATCCTACACATACCAAGCATTTCAATCATACACACAATATGCTCGATATGTGTAAATACAACATGGCATCACAACATAACTCTACGACTCAAGTATTTATTCATTAGGCTCCGAGGAGAGAGATATTACAAACATGGGTCTCATGACCCAACAATCATAGCATACAAATCAAAGCATATGCGGAAGCTTAACATGTCTGAGTACAAACATCTACAAATGAAAAAGGCTAAGAAGCCTGACTATCTACCATATCCTGCCGAGGGCACAAGATCGTAGCTGAGGTATCAAGCTAAACGTCGAAGTCCACGCGAAACTACTAGCGAGACTGAAGTCTCTCTGCAAAACATAAATTAAGCAAACGTGAGTACAAAAGTACTCAGCAAGACTTACATCAGAACTAGCTACATATGCATCGGTATAAACAAGGGGGGTGGAGTTTAACTGCAGCAAGCCAGCTTTGACTCAGTGGCTATCTTAAATTATGACTGCAAGTAACTCTTTTGAGGTGGCGCACACGAGTCCACATATTCACCATATCAATACACCACTATGGATCTGCTCCCGTCTCCCTACAAGAATGCCATCCATAGCACTCACGCTTATCTTGCGCATTTTAGAGTATCCACTTTCACTTGTCTATGAACTATGCAAGGGGTCCAAGTTTCCATATCCGAGGAATGCGGCTATTCGAATAGATAATGATAACCCTGCAGGGGTGTACTTCTTCACACACGCTCCCATCACTTATCACCATATATAGGTCATGTATCTCGGCAACCTTCAAGCGGAAGCCTGGCAAGGGTGTCGGCCACGACCTGACTAATCACCCAAGTCTCTAGTCCAGGTTTATCGCCTATTCGGGTTCCATCCACGAGGAGATCCAGCCGGAGTTTTGCTCACAGCCCCAAACTATGTGTGCAGGGTTCCCGAGACACCAAACAGGCTCCCGGTATACCGTGCCACGGTGTATCTACCGCATCATAGCCCACCCCTAGGGTCGGCGCTATGCATGGCCACCAACACATATCCTATAAACACCAGAAACTAGTTGCAACTCCTGGACAGAGGACTAGGGCAGTTAATAAGTCGAGAGGGTCAATTAAGGATCCCAATGAGTGGTAGTAGTTGTTCAGGGATCACAAACACAGAACTCAGTTCCTGAGGACGGTTTCAATGAGACAACCCACCATGTACTCCTACATGGCCTCTCACCGCTACCTTTACCAAATCGTGTTCACACACTTAGCTCACACATAGTAGGACATGTTCATCGCCATTCCAATTCATCCCCGATGAATCAGACCTTACTCAACTCTAAGCAGTAGCAGGAATGACAAACAAGCATGAATGAGTAGGTACATCAGGGCTCAAACAACTCCTACTCATGCTAGTGGGTTTCATCTATTTACTATGGAAATGACGGGTCATGCAGAGGAAAGTGGTTCAAGTACCACAGCATGTAACAGTTGAATCGTTGTTGTCCTAATGCAGTAAAAGAGAGCAGGAGCGAGAGAGTGGGATTGTATCGAAATGAACAAGGGGGTTTGCTTGCCTAGCACTTCCGAAGATAGTATATCTCTTCATCAGTGTCATTAAACTCATCGCCGGAACAACATCTACTGAAGGGGGACAAATACCAGCGATAGAGAGGAAACACAATCAATGTAGTGCAACAATATGATGCATGAATGTAACATGGCAATATGCTGTTGATTGAGCTAATGCAACTAGCAACCATATTAAATGAAGTTGTTTTGAACCCTAAGTTCAAATTCAAACTCCATAAGTTAATATTCAAATGCCATTCACTTAGTTTGTCCTAAACAGTGATGTTAACTTGCTCAAATATGCATGAAACGCCATAAACAGATTCCTTGAATTTTTTTGATAATTTTTCATATATAACTTATTTCATTTGGAGTTATGGTTGAATTTCTATGATTTTTAGAAGTTTATACTATTTTATGGAATTTCCTGAATAAACTTAAATCCAGAAAATGCTTTACTACGTCAGCATGACATAGGTGTGATGTCAGCAGGTCAACTGGGTCGGCCAGGTCAAACCTGACCTGTGGGACCCATACATCAGTGGCTCAGGCTGGTTTGGGTGGATGACAGGTGGGACCGGTCAACGTTGACTTGACCAAAGTCAAAGCTGACACGTGGGGTCCACATGTATTAGTACTAATCTTAACAGAAAATTAGACTAACCTAATTATGCTCGGGGACCCACATGTAATTGACATAGGCAATAACTAAACGCGATTAGCACCTAAACTAATGGTGCCACGTCAGCTATCGGCGTTTAACCGCCGGCAACCTCAGATCGCGGCGGCGTCCGCGTCGGGATTGCGCTACTGGCCATGGTTTGGGGCGTGGTTGGGTTCTATGGAGAGCTGGGGCCGAGCCGCGTCTGTGGGTGGTGGAGCTGGACCCGATGGTCACCGGAATCAACGCCGGCGACGAGGTTTGCGGCGGCCATGGTTTGGTTGCGCTCGGAACCGACGTTGTGGTGCACAACAGGTCGAGCGGTGGGGTGCTAGGTGCTCCTGCAGACGTGCTGAGGACGGTGACGCTCTCAGACACGGCGGAGGTGGGCTCTAGCGACGGCGGTGATGAAGCGCAACGGCGGCGAGCTTCGGTCGGGGTGGCCAAAGGGGCTAGAGGAGGAAAACGATAGAGGGGAGAGAGGGGATGGGAGCAGGGACTCACGGCGATGCCGAAGAGGGGGTCAGCGAGCTCGGGGAGGTCCTGGCGGTGCCGAATCGACCGGAGACGGCTCGGGTGCCCGAGGTTGAAGACGAAGGCGAAGACGGTGTTCGGCGGCATTTGGCGTCGCGTGAGTCGACAGAGAGGCGTAGGCGTCGGTGGCGGAGGTCCTGGGCATGTCGGAGAGGCGGGGGGAGGCGGTGGCCGCGGTGGTGCACGTCGGCGGCGGCGGGCGTGTTTGGGGAGAGAGTAGAGAAGGGGGAGGAAGCCGTGGGAGAGTGAGAGGGTCCAGGGGAAGGTCGGGGCGATGCACGTGGCGCTCGGGGTAGACTCCAGCAGCGGCATGCAAGCAGGAGGTGGCCGGACGTGTGCTCGCGCGCGCGAGCCACGCGCTCGTCCTCCTGGCAAGGGGGAAGACGACAGGGAGGAGCCCCTGGTGGGCTAGGCCGTCCAGCTACAGTGCTGGGCCGGTTGGTGGGCGCTAGGTAAGTTTTCTCTGTTTTATTTCCGTTTTGTTTTCTATTATGTTTTTTGTGTTCTAATTTAGTTCAGGCACTAAACTATTTTTTTTGCTTCTGAAAATAATCATGTGGCTATGTATAATATATTCAGAGCCACTTACCAATTTTCAGAATTATTGGTTTTGTAAACTAATTATTATGAATATAATCCAATTTAAATACTATAGGATTTAACTCAAAGGCCCAAGATAAATACTTTTAAACCTCCAAAAATATTGGTTTGAATTTTAGTCTTGCCAATATTTTTCAAAGCTGAAAAGGAACATTTCCTTGGAAGCATTTGAAGCAATTTTTTTTAATGTTGATCATTTTTAGAAATGATTTCTGAGGCTCTCCAACTCCCCAATTCAAATTTAAAAGAAATTTAGACATGATGCATGGATGCAAGAAAAATCAAGCAAGGGCTGATATGGGGTTGTGACATCATACTTGGTTGTTCATCATGCCATGTTTATGCGATGGTTGTTTACTATGTTGTTGCTACTTTCCGGTGTTGCTTCTTCTTGTTAGTTCCGGTAACGTCGCGTTTGTGAGGATCCGTTCGACTACGTCCGTTTCCCTTCTTCATGGAGTCGTTCTTCTTCCTTGCGGGATCCCAGGCAAGATGATCATACCCTCGAAATCACTTCTATCTTTGCTTGCTAGTTGTTCGTTGTATCGCTATGTTGCGCTACCTACCACTTGTTATATCATGCCTCCCATATTGCACAGTCAAGCCTCTAACCCACCTTTCCTAGCAAACCGTTATATGGCTATGTTACCGCTTTTCCTTAGCCCCTCTTATAGCGTTGCTAGTTGCAGGTGAAGCTGAAGTTTGTTCCAGGTTGGAACATGGATATGTTGGGATATCACAATATCTCTTATTTAATTAATGCATCTATATACTTGGTAAAGGGTGGAAGGCTCGGCCTTAGGCCGGGTGTTCTGTTCCACTCTTGTCACCTTAGTTTCCGTCATACTGGTGTTATGTTCCTTGATTTTGCGCTCCTTACGCGGTTGGGTGTTATGGGAACCCCTTGACAGTTCGCTTTGAATAAAAGTCCTCCAGCAAGCCCCAACCTTGGTTTTACATTTGCCTAACAACCAAAGCCTTTTTCCCTTGGGTTTCCGGAGCCCGAGGGTCATCTTTATTTACCCCCCGGGCCAGTGCTCCTTTGAGTGTTGGTCCAACCTGGGCGATGTCCGGCGCCCCCTGGGCAGCTAGGGTCTATGGCAACCCGACATCTGGACCATCCAGTGTGCCCTGAGAACGAGATATGTGCAGCTCCTATTGGGATTTGTCGGCACAGCGGGCGGTCTTGCTGGTCTTGTTTTACCATTCTCGAAATGTCTTGTAACCGGGATTTCAAGAATGATCGGGTCTTTTCGGGAGAAGGAATATCCTTTGTTGACCGTGAGAGCTTGTGATGGGCTAAGTTGGAACACCCCTGTAGGGTATAAACTTTCGAGAGCCGTGCCCATGGTTATGTGGCAGATGGGAATTTGTTAATGTCCGATTGTAGAGAACTTGACACTTGACTTAATTAAAATGCTTCAACCGTGTGTGTAGCCGTGATGGTCTCTTTTCGGCGGAGTCCGAGAAGTGAACACGGTCTTGTGTTATGCTTGAACATAAGTAGCTTCAGGATCACTTCTTGATGACTTCTAGCTTCTCGACCATTGCATTGCTTCTCTTCTCGCTCTTATTTGCGTATGCTAGCCACCAGATTTTTCTTAGCGCTTGCTGCAGCTCCACCTCATTACCCCATCCTACCCCCAAGTTTAAATAGTCATGATCTCGCGGGTGTGAGATTGCTGAGTCCTCGTGACTCACAGATACTTCCAAATAGTTGCAGGTGCCGATGATACCAGTGCAGGTGACACAACCGAGCTCAAGTGGGAGCGGAATGAAGATCTTGGTCGTTGTCATGTGTCTTTTCCGATTAATCAGTAGTGGTGCCCAGTTGGGACGATCCGGGATCTAGCATTTGGGGTTGTCTTCTTTTACTTTGGTTCCATGGTCGGACCTTGATTGTATTCTGGATGATGTATGTTTACCTTGTATTTGTGTGAAGTGGCAATTGCAAGCCAACTATTTATCCCTTTCTTATTCAGTACATGGGATTGTGTGAAGATTACCCCTCTTGCGACAAAACCACTATGCAGTTATGCCTCTAAGTCGTGCCTCGACATGTGGAAGATATAGCCGCAGCGTGGGTGTTACAAGTTGGTAATCAGAGCCATCCCCGACTTAGGAGCCCCCTGCTTGATCGAATCGCTGACGTTGATGAGTTTAGAACAAAATGTTTTGAGTCTTAGGATTATATATATCGGAGAGTAGGATTATTTTTACTCCTCAGTCCGTTCGTCGCTCTGGTGAGGCCTCTGGTGTAGAAGTTTTGACTTTTCTCTCCTCAAATTACACGAATTTTTTTTAGGATCACACGGGTATCTTGGAATCGTTCCGATAGTTTGTGACGAGAACATTGTTCTTGGTGCCTCCTGACATTTAGGGGTTGTGGAAGTGTCCCGGGGAGTTGAGCTCTGAGGTGTTGTCGTCACAATTTTCTCGTTGCAGTTCTGGAATACCTAAGTTCGCCGACATCGAAAATCTCTTTTATGCAGTTGTTGGTGAAATAACCTCGATGCCCCCTGTACTGGGGCAGGAGTTCAGGATTATTTCCATAACTTGTATAACGGATGCTTTTCGAAGGTTGAGGTACATGATTTCCGAAGGTTTCTTGGTTATGTGTTGAAGGATGGATACAACTGGATGTAGGGATTGTTAGTTTGGGTGAGATATTATGCTTCCCCTGTATCCCCAACACCTGACTGCATAACCATAAAGTTTCAGGAGTTTATAAGTGGGAATTCAAGTATCTCATAGGATATCTTTCCAATAGACACATGATACGACATGGGGTCTATCATACATTTGTTCCGGCTTATTCTGCGACCCAAATCCTTGTTTTGTTTTTGTTGTGGTGTTCGAGTTGCTTCAATGTCAACTGTTGATTCCATACCTTTTCTAAGTGGTGTTCTCATATTCCTATGTGAATACTAATCCGTCATGATAACCGAGATTGTCATGTGAATCCTTTTCAACCGGCGTGTTTATCTTCAAGTGGATCCGATTATTTTCAACATCTGCAAGATCAACTCAAAGTCTTCTCAACATTGTTTGTTTCATCGGTTCCCAAGTTGCCTTTGTTTTCCTGGCCCTCCCACCCTTTTTCTTCAAGGACTCGGATTTCTTAATCAAGTATCCATCTTATGGATGTGAAGTCTATTCATTCCTTTCTTTCAATGTTCTTATCCGGTGATTCTCAAGAAGATACTAACGGAGCTTCAAGTTTATTATTCTTCATTCTTTTTCTTCCACGGTGGATTCAATGCAAGCCTTTGGTGTTGATAAATCCTTTTCCTCCATTCAAATGTTTTCTCATCCCGGTGCACCTCTTAATCTCACTTCTCGCTATTCTTTTGTTCTGGAGTGCTCAAGATATCTCAGAAGATTCACGTTTCCATTCTCGATCCGTTAAAGTTATTGCGAGGTTGTCATCTAATTCAAGCCATTTAATTCAACTGGCACAATATCTCTTTTAAATCATTCCAATGGCGTTTTTCTTGAGTGGGCCCTAACCCACAGGTCTTTTCCAGGATCCTACCTGACCCTTCTAATCGTCCTGGAGTTACTCTCAAATTCTTTTCCATGTTTGACGTAAGAATGAGTTAACATCAGTCAAATGCCTTCTCCAAGATCTTTCACATTCTTTTCATCATTGGTTCAACCTTTCTAATTTCCATTCCCGAGTGCCTCAACAATCAAGGTGGTGTTTCTCATCATCATTATAAACATTTGAAGATCGAAGAAGAGTTCCTCTGAAATCCTTACCCGTTCTTTCAAAGATTCATGGTTCTAGCTTGATGCCATCCTCTCATAATTTTTTTCGATTGTGAGAATTCTTTTCAACCATTTGGAGCAATCCAGGAGTCTTTTCGGTTTGATTCTCCGGAGCCCATCATCTCAGAATTATTCATTCCAGCTTTCAGCTCTCGCTCTTCAAAAAATCCTACCGGTGCATCATTCAAATATTCTCAAATCAAGCATCTTCGTTCATTTGCTAATTCTTCCCGGTGTTTCGCTATCTTTTCTTTGATCGTTTTTAGTTCTTCCGGCAGTTCATTCAAGATTTCTCTTCCTTTGTTATCATATCGATTCATTCATTGTTTCCAAACCCCACTGGTGGATCCATCAAGACCTTATTCAAGTCTATGCTATATCTCTCATAAATCCTTTTCAACTGGAATAAGTAGTATGCCAAATCCGCTGCTTGTCATCAATCTAAATTGGTGAAGGATACGCATGACGTAATTCTTATTGTTGTTTCATCTGAATGATCTAATCTCTTCGTTCCAGAGTTGTCATCATGTCACATTCTCGGTTTGAGATGTTTCATCTTTTCTTTTCCGGAGTTTCAAGTTTTCCACTTTATCTCATCGCAAAGCTCCATCTAAATCATCGCAAGGCTTCACCTTGTGTTCTCAACTTCTCTTTCCTTTTATTACCAGAGTTCTTCATGAAGGCCCAACATGGTGGTTCATCAAGGATTCCTTTCATTCTTCAATTTTTTGTCAAGATTTCTCTCGAAGCTAAGATCCGCCAAGCTATACTCTAAAAATAAACATGATGTTCAACACATGTGTTGTTTTGAGGAGTTCAAGCATTCTTCATCTTGCATTTCGAAGTGCAATTCTTTGTATCTTATCTTTTGAGGTGGTGTTATGTCATTTTGACAGTTTCCTTCATGTTTCATGATTGACAAGTTATCAGGAATGAGGTATCTTAAATCCATCAATCTCTTCATTGGAGTTATCTTGGGTTATATTTCACCTAAAGCGTTCCCTCAGGATTTTTTTTCTATTTATGGTGCTCATAAATAACCCAGGTTCTTCATTTATCCTCCAGGTGAAATAAGTTTCTCGTCTCCTTGTTCATATCAATCCAATCTATTGTTTTCGTTAGTGGCAGAATTTCACCTCAAGATTTCGAGATGTTTCCCATAAACCCACAACAAGCTTACTCTTTTCTTTGTTGGTTTTCGAACAACTCCGTTCGACTCTTCTCCTAAAGATGCTTTTTCAAGCTCATTTGAGGTAGAAGATGTGGTTTTCTCCTCCGTTCTTTTGATTCCATTCTTACATTCGTTCCGGAGGCAGTGTGTGTAGATTTCATCTAGTATCCTCTCATTTTGCCATGTTCGTATTATTGCCTTCCATTTCCAACCGGAGTGTTGTCATAATTGATCTTTATTGTTCCTAGTACATCTTGTTTCAACCGGAGTGCTTGCATGTACTTCTTGGCCATTGCAACCCTTTTTGTTATGTCTTTCAACCTACAAGGTTCCCGTAATGTTCCTTGTTCCTATTTTATAACGGAGTGTTTTCAACTTCGTTCATCTCCATTGTATTCTTCTTTCCAATTGTTTAACCTCTCAAGGTTCATTGGTTTCACTCGTTTGTGAAAGAAGCAACTTTGTTTTACCTCTTCCTCTTCCATTTTCACTCGGGTGCCATCCTAGATCTCGGGACGAGATCCTCTTGTAGTGCTGGAGTGTTGTGACGCCCCAAGACCAACGCTTCAGATGCCTTCCATGTTTTCTGAGGTTCGTCGGGTGATTTGTTTTGTCTCTTGCATTCATCTTTGCATCATGTGCATTGCATCATGTCATCATGCCATTTCATTTTTTTAAAATCAACTAAACAAAATGCATAGATCTTTGATCTATTTAAATCGAGGGATATTCACTATGGTGATTACTCTTTGAAACATAATCTCCCAATATTTTAGGGAGCTATAAAAATTATATTCCAATAATTTTGGAGTCACCCATAAACACACTTCCAAAATATCCCATTGCCTTTGCTATCTTAATTCTTGGTCTCCAACCTTGCCATATATTCTTACGTCATTTTCCGGAGCTCCACCAAAAATCCGACTATTTTTTAACCTTCCTTTTACCGAGTCCTAGTTCAAACCCATTTGAATTAAATTCAAATGAGTTTGAATTTACGTCTTCCAATCATGGCCATTTCTATTTTCTCGGAATAAGCACATTTTTATGAGTCTGGGAAAATAACCTCCATGCTCAAATTCTTGTCCACTCATTTCTTTTTCTCTCTTTTCTTTATTGCTTTTATGTTTTTGGAAGAGTTTTGAAGAAGGGAGAAAGAGAGAGAGGCCAGCCAAGAACTCAGGCAGGCTCATCTACGTCTAGGCGCAGCCCCCCCTCTCTACTGAGCTGGCCTCCCAGGCCCACTCCCCACGTAACCCTAGCGAGCATCTCCTCCCTCCACCTTTTCCTCCAGCGCCGCCATCTCCCTCCTGCTCGATCCCATCTCCTCCTCTCCTTCCCTCCACCCCCGCAGCCCTCGTGCTCGTCTCCCTCTCCTCCGCTCGCCCCGCCTCCGCACCGTCTTCTTCACCTCTTGCCCGCTCTCCGGTCCGCCCCTGCACCCAACCTGCTCCTTGACGTCGGCCCCGCCGCCGAGCGTCGCTTCTCTGTACGGCTCCTTCCCCGTAACCCCGAGCTCCATGGCGCCGGCCTCCTATGCAAGCCATCGTCAGCAGCCCACCGCTGCAGTTCAGAGGAAAGCCCCTCCGACCACGCTAACCCCGGTGCCCTTGCAGCCTCCCTCCTTCCCGCATCACCGCCTTCACCTCGCCAGGAGGCCGACTGAGGGAGTCCTGGACTAAGGGGTCCTCAGGCGTCCGGCCTGTTGGCCATGGGCCGGACTAATGGGTTGTGAAGATGCGAAGACTGAACACTGCACTTGTGTCCGGATGGGACTCTTCTTGGTGTGGAAGGCAAGCTTGGTGAACAAATATGTAGATTCCTTTCTTTGTAACCAACCTTGTGTAACCCTAGATCCTCTTGGTGTCTATATAAACCGGAGGACTTAGTCCGGAAACAGATATACTCATTACCATAGTCATGCAGGTTAGACTTCTAGGGTTTAGCCATTACGATCTTGTGGTAGATCAACTCTTGTAATACTCATATCCATCAAGATCAATCAAGCAGGAAGTAGGGTATTACCTCCATAGAGAGGGCCCGAACCGGGGTAAACATTGTGTCCCCTGTCTCCTGTTACCATCGACCTTAGATGCACAGTTCGGGACCCCCTACCCGAGATCCGCCGGTTTTGACACCGACATTGGTGCTTTCATTGAGAGTTCCACTGTGCCGTCGACGAAAGGTTTGATGGCCCCTTCAATCGTCGATAGTGACGCTATCCAAGGAGAAACCTTCCTCCCCAGACAAATCATCGTGTTTGGCAGCTTCGCACTGCGGGCCAACTCGTTTGGCCACCTAGAGCAGATTGATAGATACGCCCCCCGCCATCAGGTCAGATTTGGGAGCTTGAATTACGTCACGGATATCCGTGGAGATTTGATCTTTGCCGAATTCGAGACCGCGACGACCGCTCCTGGTCACCTTGACGAACATGACCTAAATCTGTCATCAGACCGCATCCGGGAGATAGCTCATGTGACCACTCTGGCCTTAGATCCAGAGCACGGTGCGGCATCCAAGGATTGGAGGTTCAACCCCACCATGGAGGCCACAGATTCCCCCGCGTTGGAGCCGCACATGGACTTAACCTCACGCCATACTCGTGTCACCGGAACTTAGGACTCTTCTCCGGGTATAAGTTCTGAACCATGTGAGTCCGCGGATACCAAACTTGATCGCTTATCGATCTTCGAGTTCAGCGCCGCAAACATCTTCCAGCACTCTCCCTTAGGCAATGTACTGAACTCATTAAAGAACTTGTCCTTGGCAGGGCACTCACAGCCGAACTATGTACGGTTCGAACCAGAGGCTGAATTGGGGGGCTGGATCAAAATGCAGGCACGACTGCCCACTTGGAACCGCGGGGCTCGGTGATATAGAACCACTCCTGCTGCCATAAGTCGGAAGATTCTTTGAAAGATCCTTTTAGCCAGGTATCCCTGGTAAGCTTGCTCACAGAGGCCCCACCGCACTCCGCTTGCTCCCCCTCTATCATTTTCGGTTTCACATTGAAGGTCTTAAGCCACAAGCCGAAGTGTGGAGGAGTTCGGAGGAAAGCTTCGCACGTGACGATAAACACCAAGATGAGAAGAACGGAGTTCGGGGCGAGATCGTGAAAATCTAACCCGTAATAGAACATGAGCCCCCGGACGAAGGGATTGAGGGCGAACCCCAATCCTTGGAGGAAGTGGGAAACGAACAAGACCCTCTCGCCGGATCTGGGGGTAGGGATAACCTGCCCCTCCGTGGGAAGTCGGTGGAGGATTTCTGCAGTTAGGTATCTGGCCGCCCGACGCTTTGTGATATCCTCCTCTGTGATAGAAGAGTCCACCAACGGCCTTGTCGGCTGGATCCGGACATAACTGAGGCTTACGGAGGGGAAACCTGGGTGTTGGATCTCGAGGTAGTAAGAGTCGAGGAAGAAGCAAGGGTGGAGAGGAAAAGCGGGTCTGTGCCCCTTTATAAAGGCTGAGAATATCGAACGCCTCCTCCCGGGCCTTAAAATTTGCCTATTCCCAAGGAGTTGTACCCTAAGGACGGTTGGGTTACCCACGTGTGTGTCGATAAAAGAATCCCTTAATAAGGGAACACGATCTCTGCTTGGATAAGACGTGACAATGACAACCGCGTTTCGGAATGTGGGGCCGCAGGCGAAATAACGGTTCGAAATAATGACCGGACTGACATGATGTCATGTAGTAAAAAGTTGCCAGAGGATTGGACTTATAAATATTACACCCTCTATGGAAATATATGCTGCTCGTGCTGCCAAGTAGAACTCGATCGTCCGAAGACCATTGTGGAGTATCCGGAAAGAAGGGAACCCTCCTTGCAATGCCGAAGACAAATCTGCGTGCCAGACTCCTCGTCATTGAAGCTAGGTCCAGGGGCTACTGAGGGAGTCCTGGACTAAGGGGTCCTCGGGCGTCCGGCCTGTTGGCCATGGGCCGGACTGATGGGCTGTGAAGATACGAAGACCGAAGACTGCACTCGTGTCTGGATAGGACTCTCCTTGGCGTGGAAGGCAAGCTTCGCAACCAAATATGTAGATTCCTTTCTTTGTAACTGGCCTTGTGTAACCCTAGATCCTCCTGGTGTCTATATAAACCGGAGGACTAAATCTGGAAACAGATATACTCATTACCATAGTCATACAGGTTAGACTTCTTGGGTTTATCCATTACGATCTCGTGGTAGATCAACTCTTGTAATACT
Organism: Triticum dicoccoides; assembly: GCF_002162155.2. Lineage (NCBI taxonomy): Eukaryota > Viridiplantae > Streptophyta > Magnoliopsida > Poales > Poaceae > Triticum > Triticum dicoccoides. Next base: position 310,597,817 of record NC_041390.1, on the reverse strand, counting down.
CATATCCATCAAGATCAATCAAGCAGGAAGTAGGGTATTACCACCATAGAGAGGGCCCGAACCTGGGTAAACATCGTGTCCCTTATCTCCTGTTACCATCGACCTTAGATGCATAGTTCGGGACACCCTACCCGAGATCCGCCGGTTTTGAC
>NC_041390.1:310551739-310597367 GCF_002162155.2 Triticum dicoccoides | reverse complement strand
GCTTGCCTTTGAGCTCCTCTGTGCTCTGTCACCCCACTGTTGCAAGGAAATGATGGCCGCCTGCTCTCCTCCCGTCGTCTTCAGCTACAGGTGCATCCTCCTTGTCGTGTTCGAGGAGATGAACGCCTCACCAGCAGAGCACCCTGGAGATCGCTACCACAGGGAAACGATAGGTCTGGCGACCCGTCGATCTGCCAGGATGCGCTCACCACCTTGCCGACCCACTGTTTCCCGTGCCTGCAGGGCCCATCTCGCCGAACCCCCCATCAGCAGCGCCGCCTTGCCCTGCTGCCTTGTCCTGCCGGTGCCGCTGCTTTCCCTGCTTCACACGCTGGCAACTCCAAGGCTGTCCCCGGAGAACTTACCTACGACAAGTTCGTGTACCCACGCCGTGTGTTTTCTGCTGCCAAGTACCACGACTACAGCCCGTGTGCATTTTATCAAGTCCGACTATGACAAACGACTACACGACAAGACGCCAAGTACCACGACACCCGGAGACCTCGGACCCGTCAAGTCCAACAACGATTGTGCACAACTACCATCACCCCGGGAACATCAGATGCGTCAAGTTCCTTTTCGAAAAGTGTACCACTACCGCTGTCTTCGGAATCATTAAGAATGACAAGTACCTTGACGCCCGATGCATAGAACAACTACCGTCGCCGACGACCCGGGTATCAGAAATGCCAAGTACCCCTTGGAGTTGACGAGACCGGCAAGTTTGAAGACCCCAAGTACCTCTTTGAAACGACCGAGTACCACTACTGTCGACCCTCGAAGACCTCGTGGACGCCAAGTTCCTCGTTGTGACCCGGAACACCTATGGAGTGTGTACAACTACGAAGCAAGAACGACTTCTTGCACTACCGTCACCGCGAGAATGCCTACTTCCCTCTACGAACCTGATCCATTCCGATAATGCACGCTTTGAAGGTATAACCATCAAGGCGACCACCCCTTGGACCGAATCCATGTGTGTTGTATGAAATGCTCGCGTTTGCACCGTGCCCGACGTGTTTCTTGCATGTTCCCCGCTTCCATGCCGTCATCTCGTGCCGTCATCTCGTGGGAACTCGGTAGCCGGGATCACCCCACCGTTCATCGCATGACACACTCCCGTCACACTTTCTTTTTTACCGGCATCTCAATCGAGTTACTGGAACCGGAATGTTGCCATGGCACCATTCCGTTGTTGTTGCCGTGGCACCCCTTTCGTTTCGCCACGATGACAAGTACTTCATAACATGCCCATGTCAACATTTTCACAAAATTGCTTAAAACTTGTACATGTCATCCACATCATGATAACAACATCAAGAATGTTTAAATTGTTGTTTGCTTCAATTGCTAAATGACATGTGGGGATTTACCGAAATGGTTATTTGTTGTTTCCAGCCTCACTTAAAATTGCCTAAAATGTGTAGTTACTTTTGCCTCACCCCTTGCCATATTTAATAACATCTAATTTTGTTGAGTAGCATAAACGGGAGAGAACTAAATAAGCCATGTGGTGTTTCGTCAATATGAAACTCGTTGCATATTGAGCTCCACTTAATTTGTAGTATTGTTTGTTGCACTTTGCCATGACATGCCTCTTTAAACCGGACATGCATCATACTTGGTTGTGCATCACGCCATGTTTATGTGATGGTTGTTTACTATGTTGTTGCTCCTTTCTGGTGTTGCTTCTTCTTGTTAGTTCCGGTAACATCGCGTTTGTGAGGATCCGCTCGACTACATACGTTTTCCTTCTTCATGGACTCGTTCTTCTTCCTTGCGGGATCCCAGGCAAGATGATCATACCCTCGAAATCACTTCTATCTTTGCTTGCTAGTTGTTTATTCTATCGGTATGTCGCGCTACCTACCACTTGTTATATCATGCCTCCCATATTGCCATGTCAAGTCTCTACCCCACCTTTCCTAGCAAACCGTTGGTTGGCTATGTTAACGCCTTTGCTCAGCCCTCTTATAGCGTTGCTAGTTGCACGTGAATCTGAAGTTTGTTCCAAGTTGGAACATGGATATGTTGGGATATCACAATATCTCTTATTTAATTAATGCATCTATATACTTGGTAAAGGGTGGAAGGCTCGGCCTTATGCCTGGTGTTTTGTTCCACTTTTGCCGCCTTAGTTTCCATCATACCGGTGTTATGTTCCTTGATTTTGCGTTCTTGATGCGGTTGGGCGTTATGGGAACCCCTTGACAGTTTGCTTTGAATAAAACTCCTCCAGCAAGGCCCAACCTTGGTTTTACATTTGCCTAACAACCTAAGCCTTTTTCCCTTGGGTTTCTGGAGCCCGAGGGTCATCTTTATTTACCCTCCCCGGGCCAGTGCTCCTCTGAGTGTGAAGATTACCCCTCTTGCGACAAAACCACTATGCAGTTATGCCTCTAAGTTGTGCCTCGACATGTGGGAGATATAGCTGCATCGTTGGTGTTACACCTGTGGTCCGGCCGGGTTTGCATTAAGAAGCCTATTAGTTACTGCTCTACATCATGGTGAGTCATATTTCCTCGCAATCTCTCTCTTCTAATTTCGTTCCGTATGTTCCCAAATTGGCTATAAATAATGGAGATCGTATATATCTTCATTATCTACCTTCCTTACTACATATAAGTTGTATTTGTTCCAATAAGTTACTGCCTATTTACATATCGCGGGCGCTCGAGTCGCACAAACTTAACAAATTAGCCGTACATTTTCTAAATTATTGCATGTCATGTTTAGAAAGCTTGATTCCAAGTTGTTAGTTTTAGGCTTATCCTCCTTTCCTGAGTTTCGCATGTGTTCTCTGTAGATGCTGAGTAGCAGAGACATTACTCGGGCTTCAGGCCATGTATCTTCATCTGATTCGGACAACCCTAGGTCTTCAGCAGATTGTGAGGGATCAAGTAGTCTTGAATGGGATAGAGCTGCAACAATTACCCTTCCAATCAGGACGCGGAGGAACGCTCCAAGGAGGCCCACACACCAGCCTAAAGGTGTATATGAAGTAACCGAGATGGATTTAAAGTCTTGGGCTCCAACTAAACCAGATAAAGCACACATGAGGTTCAGGAGTGTGTGTGGATTTGTTGGCAGGGCAAGGATCAACATTAATCTGCCGTTGTTTCGGAAGGCTGACACGTAAACACGGCGAAGGATAGTCTGGGAGATCATGGATCACTTCAACGTTCCAGAGGAGTGGAGAATGCAGGTGGAACACGCTGCACTGAAGAAGGCTAGGGATGCTTGGATAAACTAGAAGCACGTGTTGTACAAGAAGTACTTGAGTGAAGGCAAGGACCCAATCCCCGCATACCACAAAATTACAAAGGCAGACTGGGCAGAATTCAAAAGGGTCAGCGCAACTAAAGATTTTGCTAAGAGTTTCAAGCAATTGTAACTTTAGAAGAAGAACATACACCCCCAGGTGTGGCAGGATACTACGGCATGAAACTGATATGGGAACAGGAGGACAAAGAAGCAGTAGCAGCGGGTGGGAATCTGGCCTTTAGTGAAATCAGGGGCGAACGCGCCAGAGACTACTTGCAGGCACGTGCAAGGAGGCGTGATGACGGAACTTATTACTTTGAAAACGCACGTGACGCCAAACTGTATGAAGTGATGTTAGAGGCTTCCAAGATCCCTGTAAGGTTCAAGAGGAACTCAGGCCCATGTGACATTCAGTCCATTGCTCTAGAAACAAAAGAGCTCCCTGTTCGTGCAAGGGGTATAGGTGTTAATGTCCCGCACAAGAGGGCTTTCACACTCAGCAAAGAAGAGCGGCTCAGCATGAAAAAAGCAAGGAGTGAAGTGAAGCAGAATGCATTGTATGAAAGGTTGAGGAAGGAGATTTATCCGGCTGTTCGAAAGGATGTTGAGGAGTTAATGATGATGCAGAAGACTCTAACACTGACAGATAGCCAGCAGATGCGAGGGGAGGCAGGCATCGAGGATGCTTCTTATTGCGCGACAACACTGCACAAGAGTAGCCGTGCATCAGCTGACCCCAGCGACACTGAGAGTGCAGCTGCTCGTGATGATGCTATATCTGATCTATCTGGAATGAAAGACAGACTGAAGGGCGTGCTTACACATTATGAAGGTACATTAAATTGTGAAAAAGCCTGTGTTTGCCCACCCTTCTTGGAAGATGGCCTCTTCTTGGACAATGTGCCATTGAAGCCGGGCTGTGTGAAGTGCTACGTGACTGAAGTAAAGCCTGGATTCAATGAATTTTCCCTGAAGAATTGTAACACCCAAGATGTTGATATATCTCGCACGTGTCGAGGCACGACTTAGAGGCATAACCGCATTTTGGTATGATCACAAGAAGGGCCATCTTCACACAATCCCATGTAAGAGAACAAGGAAGTAAATAGTTGGCTTACAATCACCGTCACACAATGATCAAATTATTCATACATAAAATGGAGTACACACAAGGTCCTACTACAGACAAATCCAAATAAAAAGAAGACAACACCATATGCTAAATCCCGATCGCGTCCCTACTAGGCACCACTACTGATCATCCGGAAAGGAAGGATAGTAACGGCCAAGGTCTTCGTCGAACTCCCACTTGAGCTTGGTGGCATCACCTACATTGGTATCCTCGACACCTACAACTATTTTGGTAGTATCTGTGTTTCACGAGGACTCAGCAATCTCAAAACCCGCGAGATCAAGACTATTTAAACTTATAGGTAGGATGAGGTTATGGTGGAGTTGCAGCAAGCACTAAGAAAATATGATGGCTAACATATGAGTACAAGAATAAGATGAGAAACTACGCAATGGTTGTAAACTAGAAGTGATCCTAAACTAGTTACGTTCAAACATAACCCCACCGCGTTCTCTTCCTGAACCTCATCGAAAAGAGACTATCACGGTTACACACGCAATTGGTGTATTTTAACTAAGTCAAGTGTCAAGTTCTCTACAACAGGATATTAACAAAATTCCCATCTGCCACATAACGGCGGGCACGGCTCTCCGAAGTTTAAACCCTGCAGGGGTGTCCGAACTGAGCCCATGACAACCTCACGATCTGCGTAGACAATCCTGCATCACAGGACCCTCCGATCAAACTCGGAATCCCGGTGCACAAGATATTTCGACAATGGTAAAACTAGTCCAGCAAGACCTCCCGAGCGTGCCATCACCCTGATAATAGCCACGCATATCTCGTCTCAGGCCACGTCTGGATAGGCCAGCCTATAGGTATATACCAAATACCTCGAGTTTCCCCGAGACGGCCCTGCAGTCTGCCTAGTTTGGACCAACACTCATGAGTACAATGTGCCTGAAAGGGGAGGTGTCCAACTCCCCATACTCTCCACGAACACGTGTCAGAGCAGCATAAGCAGCATCGTGGACTGCCATATCGATAGTCACTCCAACACCATGAGCAGTGTGCAACACGTTAGTGGAGTAATACTCCCGAGAGTAGAGGTGGACGATGGCACGATACTACTCCTGGTTGAAGTACTGGTACTCCTCGTAGACGGTGTACGTAGGGTGCCAGCGATAACCCAGATAGGTCATCATTTCAACCAACACAGCAGGTGATCCTAAGGCACCAATGGTCGTCGTGTGGCGCACGACCTGTCTCATGGGTTCCATCTGAAAACAAATATGTTTCAAAGGAGTCAAATGAATGTGTGGATAATGTTCAAATACTACCCTAATGAATAACTAGGGCTTATCCAACTTTGGGGTGAAGGTGGTCACGGGTTCCTAATGTTAGAGTTAGAAAAATCGTTTAACCCGAGTAGAAGAGAGTGCAGAGTCCCAGAGTAAAGATCGAGGAGTAAAAGATCCTAAGACCACCCAAATGGCGACGTGGGCCCGTAAGAAACACAACAATGTTAGTAAAAAGTTTTGTAATGTCTAGACTCGACTTCGGCCAAGGAGTGTGGAAGGGGGATTCCTACAGGTAGTCGGCTCTGATACCAACTTGTGACGCCCCCGATTCAATCATACACTAATCATACACGCAAACGTGTACGATCAAGATCAGGGACTCACGGGAAGATATCAAAACACAACTCTACAAATAAAATAAGTCATACAAGCATCATATTAAAAGCCAGGGGCCTCAATGGCTTGAATACAAGAGCTCGATCATAGATGAGTCAGTAGAAGCAACAATATCTGAGTATAGACATAAGTTAAACAAGTTTGCCTTAAGAAGGCTAGCAAAAACTGGGATACAAATCGAAAGAGGCGCAGGCCTCCTGCCTGGGATCCGCCTAAACTACTCCTGGTCGTCGTCAGCGGCCTACACGTAGTAGTAGGCACCTCCAGTGTAGTAGGAGTTGTCGTTAACGGTGACGTCTGGCTCCTGGGCTCCATCGTCTGGTCGCACTAATCGGGTATAGGAAGGGGGAAAAGGGGGAACAAAGAAACCGTGAGTACTCATCCAAAGTACTCGCAAGCAAGTAGCTACACTACATACGTATGCATTGGTATCAAATAGAAAAGGGGTATCATATGTGGACTGAACTGCAGAATGCCGGAATAAGGGGGGATAGCTAGTCCTATCGAAGACTACGCTTCTGGTAACCTCCATCTTGCAGCAGAAGAAGAGAGTAGATGGTAAGTTCACCAAGTAGCATTGCATAGCATAATCCTAACCGATGATCCTCCCCTCGTCGCCCTATGAGAGAGTGATCACCGGTTGTATCTGGCACTTGGAAGGGTGTGTTTTATTAAGTATCCGGTTCTAGTTGTCATAAGGTCAAGGTACAACTCCAAGTCGTCATGTTACCGAAGATCACGGCTATTCGAATAGATTAACTTCCCTGCAGGGGTGCACCACATTTCCCAACATGCTCGATCCCCTTTTTCCGGACACACTCTCCAGGGTCATGCCCGGCCTCGGAAGATCAACACGTCACAACCCTACCTAGGAACAATAGAGAGGTCAACACGCCGGTCTAAATCCTATGGCGCAGGGGTCTGGTCCCATCGCCCATTGCACACCTGCATGTTGCGAACGCGGCCGGTGAGTAGACCTAGCCTCCCTTATACAAGAGCAGGCGTTCTAGTCCAACCCGGCGCGCGCCGCTCAGTCGCTGACGTCACAAAGGCTTCGGCTGATACCAAGACGTCGAGTGCCCATAACTGTTCCCACGTAGTTGGTTAGTGCATATAGGCCAGTAGCCAGACTCAGATCAAATACCCAGAACTCGTTAAGCGTGTTATTTTGAAGTAACCGTGAACACCGACCAGGGCCAGGCCCACCTCTCATCTAGGTGGTCTCCGCCTCAAAGTAACAGTCGGGGGCTTTCAGGAACCCAGGCCTACCACTACCTAGGTGGAACCACATTCCCCTTCAGCCCCCAACATCGGAATCACTTGCGGCTACTCAACGAGCCGACCCAACTTTAGTCACAACATGCATAGTATGTATATATAGTATAAACCCATGACCAACACACGAGTGATCATGACCCGATAGTATAGCATGGCAGACTAACAAGAATGTAGGGCACTGATGATAATCTAGCATCCTATACTAAGAATTTAGGATTGCAGGTAAGGTATCAACAGTTGAAGCAACAATGACAGGCTATGCATAAGAATAGGATTAACGGAAAGTAGTAACATGCTACACTACTCTAATGCAAGTATTATAGAGAAGAGTACGCAATATCTGGTGATCAAGGGGGTGGGGGCTTGCCTGGTTGCTCTGGCAAGAGAGAGGGGTCGTCAACACCGTAGTCGTACTAGGTAGCAGCGGCGTCGGTCTCGGTGTCTAGCGGGAGAAGAGGGGGAAGAAACAATAAATATTAAGCAAACTGATGCATAGCGATGCATGACATGACAAGTATCGGTGCTAGGGGTGCCCAAACACGGTATGAGGTGGTATCGGTGAAGGGGGGAAACATCCAGGAAAATATCCCCGACACATCTGGACAAATGAACCAGAGGGGGAAGTTACGTGTTCGCTATGCTAGGGATGCGTGGCGGACAAATGGGCTGTGTATCTGGATTTGTCTCATCGTTCTGAGCAACTTTCATGTACAAAGTTTTTCCATCTGAGCTACGGTTTATTTTATATTGATTTTAAAAGGTTTAAATCAATTTTAGAATTTATTTAATTAATTTAATTCAAAATTATCCAGAACAGTGTACGCTGACATCAGCATGACATCAGCATGACGTGTGGGTCCTGTGGGACCCACCTTTCATACACTATTAGGTTGATTAGGGTTTAGGTTAAACTAATTACTCTTTAATTAAACTAATAGGTTAATTAGATTAATTAAATATGATTAATTAACTTAATTAATTAATTAATTCAATTATTATTTATTTAATTATTATTTATTTATTTATTTATTCTTTTTTTTCTTTTTTTCATTTTCGTTCTCAGGGGGGTGGGCTCCGTTTGTCATAGGGCCAAAGGCCATAGCGGGCGCTGGGCAATGGATCGGGAGCGGGGCGTGGGTGCCGAGGCCACCGGGGGTGAGCCTGGCAGGTTGCCGGTGGCCAAGGCAGTCCAGGGCGGCGCGGTTGCGGCGCAGGAGCTGGCAGCAAGCGAGGGGGGCGGCGTGGCCGGGGCGCGAGCGGGCGCGGTGGCGCAGCCGCGGGAGGAGAGGGCGGCCGACGGGTGAAGCCACCATGGGAGGGCGGAGCGAGCGGCGGTGTCCATGCGGTCAGGGCAGCGTCGAGCAGCAGGTGGCGGCGGCACGACGGAGCAGGGTGGTCGGGACCGTGGAGGACACTAGCGGCGAGCGGCGCGGCACAGCGGAGTAGCAGCGCGCGCCGCAGAGTGGCAGAGGCGGGACGCGAGCGCGCGGACGGGCGCGGTGTTCGTGCGGCGAGAGCGAGCGCGCGCGCAAAGGGGGAGCGGGTTGAGCAGCGGCAGTGGGACGCGCGGCTGGAGCGAGGCAGTGCACGAGCGGGCTTGCGGGCAGTGCAGCCACGGCGCGGCACGGACGTAGCAGGGGGCGGGGTGAGTGCATGGGTGGCTGCGGTGAGCGTGAGGCAGAGCGGTGCGGCAAGGCCAGTGCGGTCGCGGGCGGCCTCGGTTGAGGGAAGGGAGGCAGGGCGGACGCGTGCACGCGAGGGGGAGAGGAGAAGGCGGAGCTATGGCAGTAGGGATCGGGGCAATGGTGCTCGTGGTGGGGGACGGGGACGACGGCGTCGACGTAGACGAGGTAGGCCAGCGGGGAGGAGGAGGCAGTCCGGCGGGGAAGCTCCGGGCACCGGTGTCGTTCAGCGGCGACAAGCGGCCTCCTCAATCTCAATCCACTCGGGAGAGAGGGGGAGGAGATATTTTGGAAAGGGGGAGTGGGGAGTGTCGGTGGGCACGCGGGGGAGTGGGGGGAGGTTATGGGGTGTGGGTGGGCCGGCCCATTCGGGCGGCGGTGGCCAACTGGGCCAGAGCCCAAGGGGCAGGGGGTTTCTCTTTTTAATTTTATTTTTGTTTGTTTTTTACTATTTATTTACTTTTCGGTTTTAAAACATTTTAATTTATTTAGGCATTTTATAAAACTGTGCCTTCTACACCATAATTATCTAGGTAATATTTAGTACAAACCGAACATTTTTATTTTAATGTTTGAAAGCTTTCATTATTTAACTTTATTTTAAGTTTGAATTTGAATCGGTTTTGAACTAACCCGAGATTAACTACAGTGACAGAGGTGAGGTGGCATCGTTAACGTGGGATTACTGTAGCATGATTGCCCGGGCGTTACAAAACTCCTCCACTACAAGAAATCTCATCCCAAGATTTAGGAGGTAGAAGGAAACAGTGCGCGGTATTCATCACGCAGGCGATCCTCGCGTTCCCAAGTGGCTTCATCTTTAGAGTGATGCGACCACTGGACTTTGAGGAATTTGATCGCCTTCTGACGTGTGCGGCGCTCAGCTTGGTCAAGAATGCAGACAGGATGCTCTTTATAGGAGAGGTCCTGTTGCAATTTGAGCACTTCGTGATCCACTGCTCGGATTGGATCCTTGATGCAACGGCGGAGCTGTGACACGTGGAACACATCATGAACCTGAGAAAGGTTCGGCGGAAACTACAATTGATATGCCACTTTTCCACGCATTTCGAGAATAGTGAAGGGACCGATATAGCGAGGAGCTAGCTTTCCCTTGATCCCGAAGCGGTGAGAACCCTTCATTGGTGTAACTCAAAGATAAGCCTTTTCGCCAAGTTGATAGACCATGTCTTTGTGATGACGGTCATACTGACTTTTTTGACGTGACTGAGCAGTCTTGAGATTCTCGCGAATAATGCGGACTTGTTCTTCGGCCTGTTGGATAATATCCAGACCGAAGAGTGGACGTTCCCTAGTTTCTGACCAGTTCAAAGGGGTTCGACACTTTCATCCATATAATACTTCGAAGGGGGACATCTTCAGACTAGCTTGATACCTATTATTATAAGAGAACTCGGCATACAGAAGAGATTCCTCCCATATCTTGCAGAAGGAAATTACACAAGCTCGAAGCATGTCTTCGAGAACTTGGTTGACACGTTCAACCTGCCCTTGCGACTGAGGATGAAAGGCAGTACTGAACGACAGATGAGTTCCCATAGCTTCTTGGAAACTTGCCCAGAATCTTGAAGTGAATAAGCAACCACGGTCTGAACTGATAACCAGTGGTATACCGTGAAGTGAAACAATTCTGGACATGTAGAGAGTTGCAAGCTGACTAGCAGTGATTGTTTCTTTGACTGCCAGAAAATGTGCAACTTTAAAAAGCCGGTCAATGACGACAAGAATAGCATCATTACCTTTCTGTGATATGGGAAATCCAGTGACGAAGTCCATTTCAACATGGTCCCATTTCCATTCAGGAATAGAGATATGTTGCAGAGTTCCAGCGGGCCTTTGATGCTCTACTTTGATACGACGGCAAACATCACACTCAGCAACATAACAAGCAATGTCCCGCTTCATATTAGACGACCAGAATCTCTGAAGAATATCCTGGTACATCTTTGTACTACCAGGATGGATGGACAGAGGCGTATCATGAGCTTCTTTCAAAACCTTTTTAGTCTGATCTAGGTTTTTCCTCGAACATGGTACCATTAGGCCACCTTTGAAGTACAAGGCGCCATCATCAGCGATATTGGAGAATGAGGGTTTTCCTTCTGCTAGATGGCGTTTAATCTTCTGGACTTCAGAGTCATAACCTTGAATAGTCTTTATACCATCTACGAGATCTGGTACGACAGCCAGGGTATTTAGAGAACCCTTAGTAACAACACGAAGATTCATCTTTTGGAACTCTGGGGGAGGGGGAGCGAGAGCACCAGGAGGAACAATATGAAGGTTTAGCTTTCTGAATTCTTCGACAAGCGAGGGCTGAACTTTGTGAACCTGGAGGTGGTTGCAGTAAGACTTGCGGCTCAAGGCATCAGCCATTACATTAGCCTTGCCTGGGGTCTAGGATATACCCATGTCAAAGTCTGCAACAGTCTCCATCCATCTCTCCTGATGGAGGTTCTGGTCTGGCTGAGTAAATAGATACTTCATACTTTGATGGTCGGTGAAGATCTCGCAACGATTACCGAGAAGCTAATGTCGCCACTGCTTCAGAGCATGAATGACAGCAGCAAGCTTGAGGTCGTGTACTGGGTAGTTTTATTCATGAGGGCGCAGTTGACGAGAGGCATAAGCAATCACTCTACGCTCTTGCATTAGTACATAGCCTAAACCTTGATGGGAAGCATCGCAGTAAATGACGAAGTCCTTCTTAGTATCAGGTGGGGCTGAGCAAAAGCGGTAACATAGCCAAACAATGATTTGCTAGGAAGGTGGTTTAGAGGCTTAACATGGCCACGCGGGAGGCATGATAAACAAGTGGTATGTAGCGCGAAATAGCGATAGAACAAACAACTAGCAAGCAAAGATAGAAGTGATATCGGGGGTAATGATCATATTGCCTGCAAAGTTCTCGGGGTTGTCAAAAGCTTCCTCCTCGTAAACGTACTCGATAGGATCCTCGTTCACAAACTCGTCTCCCGGCGCTACCTGAGGCATGAACACAAGCAACGGAACAACAATCAATCACGATGCAATGCACAAGCAACATGATGCAAGACATGGCATGGGATGCAAGATATGATGTGCAATGCATATGGGTACTCCGGAAGAGAAAATACGATCATGGCATCAACTTGGCAAACCAAACATGCCACTAGATAGGTTAGGAGATTTCGATCGAAATCGATATAAAGATCACTGTAAACGGATGCACGGTTTGCAAATGGCGAGCTAAACAAGAACAATGCAAAATTGTGCTTAACAACATCATAGAACTTAAGATGTATCATGAAAATATGCTACAAAACTCCAACATAAAAACAAAACACATGGCAGTGAAGTACATGTGAAGCTCTACAAATCATGACGCAGACCTCCTACTTGAACTCACTAGAACAAGTCTAAAACAACATGGCAAAAATGCAATTGATAATAGTTTACAAACTCAGTAGTTTTTCACTAATCTTGACAGAAAAAGCATCAGGTAGCAATGTTTAGAGCTAGTAAACTACATGCTACAGGATCATATCGTGGCAAACAAGGGCATGGCATGCTAGTACTAAAGGCAAAGGACAAAACTCCCTTACTGAACTTGAGCCAAAGATGCACAGAAAATATTTTAGCATCAATGCAAACATGACAAGTGATATGAAACGGGTTTCAGACTTGAGGAAACTCATACATGGGAGAAACAGATTCATGATAGCAACTTTGCAAGCTTGTGCCACTCACCACAAAGCATTTCATGGTATAAAAAAGTAACCAATAGTAAGAAGACACATTTATGAAGCTAAACATGGAAAGAGCATGGTCATAGGGTGCATGGATCACTAGCAAAACACATGACAGAATGAACTTCCTGTTAACAGACTGGCAGCAATAATATTCAGCAAAAGGAGAGCATGGTAATGACAAGCTACTCTACCCCATAATTACAAACAAGGGCATGAATGGATAGATCATAACCATATATTCAAAACATCCTTACTAAACTTCATCAAAATATGCATGGATTTACTTGTGGCAACAAGTCAACATAGCAACCTAAAGTGACACAAAAAGACTTGGCAGAAAAACTAAGTGGTTGAAAACAGCAACATCAAGTGGCCTACTTGGCATGCTTGTGCTAGTCACCACAGGGCGCATAAAAATACAAGGATTGCACCACTCAAAATGGCATGAAGATGCTCCTAAAACAAGTTGACATGATGCTCAAAGGATGAACACACAAAATGCTATGAAAAAGACAAAACAACAAGTTATGATAGTTTCCAACAGATAACATCATTTAGCACTTTTGCAATGAAGATTAGGGCATCAATATGGACAGTAACATACATGCAAATGACACTAGCATGTAGAGCATCACGAGATGAACATTTCGGTATAACATGCACGCAAAACGGAGCTACGAGTATGAAGTTATGGATCAAACAAGATGCACACAGTTTACTACATCGATTCTCTCAGAGAGTCAACAAATGCTTAGGATCTGACACATCTTCAGCAATTCATGGATAGGTATTGAATTCTATGATGTTGAAATTAATTTGCATTCATGTCTGGTTCAATAATTGATGTTGTCAAAATTCATCATCATTTGCAGTGTGCTCGCATTGTGGAAAACTACACCAGGGAACCTGTTCAAGAGGGAACGACCTCTGTAGCACGAGATCGTTTCTCCGGTAACACACCAAAATCCGTTATTTTCAGAAAATTTATCCAACAGTCTGCAAATACCTTTCCTTACGCTAGTCAAATTTTCAAGCTTCTAAATAAACCTCTTTCTATTTTGTCCAAAGAAAAAATAATACATCTAACACCGGTTAGGGACAAATACATGACTAATTTTGTAGCAAAATTTCAGTGTCCTCAACAAGAAGTAGGGACCAACCTTTGTGGATATTATGTTTGCAGACACATGATCTCCATCTACAAATCTGCTGATAGTTGTGATGATCCTCGCGAATTAGTACAAGTAAGTCTATCTTAATTAATATCTTCTACTCCACTCATATGGCACATTCGGATCTTAAAAATATTGTAGCTCATCTTAAAACCGAGGACCCCTGAACCGCTCCCGGCTGGTGAATTGCTGATGGTTCGGAGATTGATCATCGACTTCTTCCTGGATCACTACATCAATCCCACTGGTGATAATGAAGATTTAAGCATGCCTTCTCCTGAAACATTGAGTAAGAGTTAGCCTCTAAACATATAACACATGGATCCATTGTTTTCCATCTGATGAGGTCTTCGTATTTCGTACACTATGATTAACTATGTAATGCATATATGTGTGGACAAATCATTGGAATTTAGTTACCATATGTTCAATTGCAATTGTTGCGAAATCTAATGAATGTTCTTCATGTGGACACTATTTATTCAATTGAATATTGTGGCAAACTTGCTTTTTGCGTGCCGATTCAAAATGGGATATTTTTGTTTTAACCTGGCAATTGCTCTGCACATGGTTCACCTAAATGAGTGTGTGCAATCCACATGGGGAAGCATACGTCAATCGTAGCAGAACCGTCGGTGATACACAACAGATAGCAAATGATTTGCAGCACTACTATGTGTGCGTAGGGTCTCCGGAACCGTTTGTGATATCGCGTTATCGCACACGAGAACTGGAAGTAAACCCAATGCAAAATACAATCCCAGTCGTAATTGTTTCAGGAAACGTGTGGGATCCCAAACGAAAAGCACACGTCACTCTAGCGGCAATCATCGATGATACCCAACAAATCACAAATGGTCTGCAACACTTGTATGTGTGCGAAGGGGCTCTTGAACCGTTTGTGATAGAATATTATCGCAGATGGTAATTTTTGGCAAACGTCTGCGATGTAGTCTAGCATGGCAGATGGGTCACACAGAAAACTCGTGTGCGGTGGGGCACAAATCACACACAGTTCATATGTTGGCCCATGTGCCTTACATATTGTTTCCCAAATGGTTCATTATGACAGACCGTATGGTTTCACTGCGTCATTAGAAACGCTTAATCACCGATACCACACGTGCGAAAGAATTTAGTGAGTGCTGCATTGCACACGATTACATTTTGGAAGGCCTCTGAATCACTGCTCCATATCCCCTGCATTTTCTGAGTCATGTGGGAAGGACACCCTACCTCACACACTCACTTGGTGACGGTCACAAATGCCGTCACGGAAAGGGGTTAAAACCCGTTTGTGTAGCACCTACGTGTACCCGTGTAGTAGGATTAGGATTATGCTATTAGAAGTGGAGTCCTAGTCTTGCTTCCTTTGTAGGAAAATATTCCTTATGCCTTTCATCTTAAGCCGGCCCACCATAACATGAGCTGGCTGTAACACCCACGATGCGGCTATATCTCCCACGTGTCAGAGCATGACTTAGAGGCATAACCGCATTGTAGGCATGTCGCAAGAGGGGTAATCTTTACACATCCCATGTACTGAAAAAGAAAGGATAAAGAGTTGGCTTACAATCGCCACTTCACACAATACATAAATATAGCATTATATCATCCAGAATACAATCAAGGTCCGACTACAAAACCAAATAAATAAAGACAACCCCAAATGCATAGATCCCCGATCGCCCCAACTGGGCTCCACTACTGATCAAAAGGAAACGAAACACAACAATGAAAAGGTCTTCATCGAGCTCCCACTTGAGCTGGGTTGCGTCATCTGCACTGGTATCATCGGCACCTGCAACTGTTTGGAAGTATCTGTGAGCCACGAGGACTCAGCAATCTCACACCCGCGAGATCAAGACTATTTAAGCTTAAGGGGTAGGAAAATGTAGTGAGGTGGAGCTGCAGCAAGCACTAAGCATATATGGTGGCTAACATTCGCAAATAAGAGCGAGAAGAGAAGCAAGGCACGGTCGTGAACTAGAAGTGATCAAGAAGTGATCCTGGAACTACTTACGATCAAGCATAACACAAGAACCGTGTTCACTTCCCGGACTCCGCCGGAAAGAGACCATCACGGCTACACACACAGTTGATGCATTTTAGTTAAGTTAAGTGTCAAGTTCTCTACAACCAGACATTAACAAATTCCCATCCGCCCATAACCGCAGGCACGGCTTTTGAAAGTTCAAACCCTGCAGGGGTGTCCCAACTTAGCCCATCACTAGCTCTCACGGTCAACGAAGGACATTCCTTCTCCCAGGAAGACCTGATCAGACTCGGAATCCTGGTTACAAGACATTTCGACAATGGTAAAACAAGACTAGCAAAGCCACCCAAATGTGCCGACAAATCCCGATAGGAGCTGCACATATCTCGTTCTCAGGGCACACCAGATGAGCAAGACGTCAGGTTGGCATAGACCCTGGTTGCCTAGGGGGCGCCGGACATCGCTCAGGTTGGACCAACACTTAGAGAAGCACTGGCCCGGGGGGTTTAAAATAAAGATGACCTCTTGGGTTGGCCGACCCGAGGGAAGGGTAGGTGGTGGTCAGGCAAATGGTAAAACCAAGGTTGGGCCTTGCTGGAGGAGTTTTATTCAAAGAAAACTATCAAGGGGTCCCCATAACACCCAACCGTGTAAGGAACGCAAAATCAAGGAACATAACACCGGTATGACAGAAACTAGGGCCGCAAGAGTGGAACAAAACACCAGGCATAAGGCCGAGCCTTCCACCCTTTACCAAGTATATAGATGCATAAATTAAAATAATAGATATTGCGATATCCCAACATATCCATGTTCCAAACATGGAACAAACTTCATCTTCACCTGCAACTAACAACGCTATAAGAGGGGCTGAGCAAAGTGGTAACATAGCCAAACAACGGTTCGCTAGGAAAGGTGGGTTAGAGGCTTGACATGGCAACCTGGGAGGCATGACATAGCAAGTGGTAGGTATCACAGCATAGCAAAAAGAGCGAGCAACTAGCAAGAAAAGATAGAAGTGATTTCGAGGGTATGGTCATCTTGCCTAAGATCCCGCAAGAAAGAAGAACGAGTCCATGAAGAGATAAACGGACATAGTCGAACGGATCCTCACAAAAGCGACGTTATTAGAACTAACCCGAAAAAGCAACACCGGAAAGAAGCAAACAACAAGGTAAACAACCATCACATAAACATGGCATGATGCACAATCACGTATGATGGATGTCCGGTTTAATTATGCATGACATGGCAAAGTGCACAAGCAAAACCACAAGTTAAGTGGAGCTCAATATGCAACGAGTTGCATATTGACAGAACACCACATCAATTATTTAGTTCTCTCATGTTTATGTACTCAACAATATTAAATGTTGGTTAGCATGGCAAGAGGTGAAGAATGACAAAACTACCTATCTAGGCAAGTTTAAATGAGGCTGGAACAACAAGCAACAAGTCCGGTAAATCCCCATATGCATTTATCAATTTGGTGCAACAACAATTTTAAACATTTAAATGTTATTATCATGATGCGAATGACATGTGCAAGTTTTATGCAGTTTTATGAAAACATTGATATGAACAAGATATGAAGCATTTGTCATCGTGGCCGAAAACGAAAGGGGTGCCACGGCAACGAATCCGAAAAAATGATGCCACGGCAACATATCAGTTCTGACAACTCATTGACATATCGATGCAAAAGAAGCGAGTGTGGCAGGAGCGTGCCAAAGATGGTGGGGTGATCCCGGTAACCGGGTCCCCATGAGTTATCGGTATAAGAGGAGGACCGAGCATGTGACAACTCGGACACGGTACAAACATAGGGTGCAAGTCATACATCACGCAACATTTGTCCATGGCGGTCGTCTCGACGTTATACCTCTGAAGTGTGCATTATCGGAGCGGTTCGAGTCTGACGGAATGTAGTTGTACTCGCGATGGTAGTGGAAGTAGGGGTACAAGACGACGGTAGAGGTACTCGCGACGGTAGTGGTACACGTTCGCTTTCGGAGAGGTACTTAACGAATCCAACATTTTCGGGGCGACGGTAGTTGTACACGGATCGCATAGGAACTTGACGAAACCCAAGGCGACGGTTGTGGTACTTGGCAAAACGCATAACAGCGGTTGTTGTTCTCTTATCGTCGTGGAGGTAGTCATTCACTCGATGGTCTTATCCGAACCTCTTCAGCGGTAGAGATCCACCTTGGCGTTCGGAAGGGGTACTTGACGTCGTGGTACTTGGCGATTTTGAAGAAGGTGGAAAACAAACTTGGCGGTCCTCGTTGACCTGGTACTTGGCGAATCCCTGTTCGGTGGTCTTCCTTGGTGGTTCAGGGCACGGTGCATGTACTTGGCATGATGCAGGGGCGATGGCCGCAGGACACTAGGGCCCGTAGCAGAGGGGCAGGGGATCGAGGCTCTGGCCATCTCCTGCGGATGTTGCGCTGAACGGCGGAGGTAAGGCGATGGCGACAGAGCTACCATGGATGGCAATAGCGCCATGGAAGAAGCAGGGGCGTGAGGGTGGCGGGAAGCAGCAGAGTGGACTTGGGCGCTAGAGGAAGCAGCAAGGCAGCGCCGTGGAGATCCTGGACGATGGCGGCGCGCCTGCTGGACGGAGCAGGGGTGGCAAAGCGGAGCAGAGCAGCAGCGCTCGTGCTTACCGGTGGGGCATCGATTTCACCGCGTAGACAGAAGCAGACGGCGACGCGAGGCAGGGGCGTCGGAGTTGGCCTCCAGTGGTGGCTCGGGAGGCCCGGTGCGGCGGAGGGAACAGCCACGGGGGACTCTGGTTGCCGGCAGGGGCTGCAGCAGCTGCAGGGAGCGGGCGGCGGCCATGGCACTCTGGAAGGCGCGGGGGGGAGAAGGGAGGAGGCTGCTGAGGGCGACTGGTGCAAGGGAGAGGACGAGAGGAGGCACTGGGATTGGAAGAGAGATGGGAATCGCGTGCGGGGCGCTGCTCTCTCCCTGTCGATGCGTGAAGGTGCGTGAGGCGGCGGGAGGAGGAACGAGGAGGGCCCCAGTGTGGGCCCCAGTGCATGTTTAGGTTAGATCAGTTTTTTGTTTAGATTAGTGATAACCTTGTGGCCCACATGTCGGCGTTGACTTTGACCTAGTCAGCGTTGACTAGACCCACCTGTCTATGGGACTTACCAGTGTGAGTCACTGACATGCAGGTCCCACTAGTCAGGTTTGACCTGGACTGGGTCTGTTGACCTGCTGAGGTCAGCATGACACAATGCTGACGTAGTAATAGGTTTTTCTGGATTTATTCTTACTCAGGAAATTCCAGAAAATAGTATAAACTTCTAAAATTCATAGTAAATCAACCGTAACTCCAAATGAAATAATTTATATGTGAAAAATTATCAAAAAAATCCAAAGAATCTGAATATGGTATTTTCATGCATGTTCGAACAAGTTAACCTCACTGAATAGGACAATTCATGATTATGGAATAATTGGTAATTGGTTTTGGAGTTAGAATTTGCTATAGGTTTGAATTCCACTTCAATGAATATGGCTAATTGTTGCACTAGGTCAATTCAGTACCTTAATATGACATATCTTTCATATGTATGTGCATTGCATTGATTGCGGTTCCTTTTGTGTTTGCCGGTGGTTGTTCCCTCTCGGTAGACGTTCGTTCCGACGATGAGTTCGATGACATCGATGAAGAGTTATATCATCTTCAGAAGTGCCAGGCAACCAAAACCCCCTTGTTCATTCTGATACAATCCCACTCTCTCGCTCTTGCTCTCTTTTACTGCATTAGGACAACACCGTTTCAACTGTTACATGCTGCGCTAGCTGAACCCCTTTCCTCTGCATGACCTGTCATTGCCACAGTAAATAGATGAAACCCACTAGCATGAGTAGGAATTGTTTGAGCCCTGATGTGCCTACTCATTCAAGCTTGTAGTCATGCCTACTACTGCTTAGAGTTGAGTCCGGTATGATTCATCGGGAATGAAATTGGAACGTGGTGGACATGTCCTACCATGGAGAGCTGAGTGTGTGAACACGATTTGGTAAAGGTAGCGGTGAGAGGCCATGTAGGAGTACATGGTGGGTTGTCTCATTGCAGCCGTCCTCAGGAACTGAGTTCTGTGTTTGTGATCCATGAACAGTTACTACCACACATTGGGTTACAGTAACTCGACCCCTCTCGACTTATTAATCAACTCGACCTCTGTCCAGGAGTTGCAACTAGTTTCTGGTGTTTGTAGGTAGTGTTAGTAGTCTACCAAGTGGCACCCGGTACAGGTGGGCTTGGGACAGACTAGGCACAGTGGCACGATGTACCAAGTGGCACTCGGATGGTGGGCTTGGGAACCCTGCACACATCGTTTGGGGCCGTGAGCGACACCCTGGCCGGATCTCCTTGCGGATGGAACCCGAATAGGCGATAAACCTGGACTAGAGACTTGTTGGTTAGTCAGGTCGTGGCCGACACCCTCGCCCGGCTTCCGCTTGAAGGTTGCCGAGGTACATGACGTGTACAGGGCCATAAGTGGCGAGAGCGTGTGTGAAGAAGTACACCCCTACAGGGTTATCATTATCTATTCGAATAGCCGGATTCCTCGGATATGGAAACTTGGACCCCTTGCATAGTTCATAGACAAGTGAAAGTGGATACTCTAAAACTCGCAAGATAAGCGTGAGTGCTATGGATGGCATTCTCGCAGGGAGACGGGAGCGGATCCATAGTGGTGTATTGGTATGGTGAATTTGTGGACTCGTGTGCGCCACCTCAAAAGAGTTACTTGCAGTCGTAGTTCAGGTTAGCCACCGAGTCAAAGCTGGCTTGCTGCAGTTAAACTCCACCACCCTCTTTGTTGATACTGATGCATATGTAGTTAGTTCTGATGTAAGTCTTGCTGGGTACATTTGTACTCATGTTTGCTTATTTTATGTTTTGCAGAGAGACTTCAGTCTCGCTAGTAGTTCTACGTGGACTTCGACATTTAGCTTGTTACCTTAGCTACGTTCTTGTACCCTTGGGAGGGTCTTGTAGATAGTCAGGCTCCTCAGCCTTCTTCATTTTTAGTTGTCTGTACTCAGACAAGTTAAGCTTCCATATGTGCTTGTTGCTTGTATGCTCTGTATGTTGGGTCATGAGACCCATGTTTGTAATATCTCGCTCTTCGGAGCCTAATGAATAATACTCTGAGTCGTAGAGTCTTGTTGTGATGCCATGTTGTATTTACACATATTGAGCATATTGTGTGTGTGATTGAAATGCTTGGTATGTGTGGGATCCGACAACCTAGTTGTTTATCCTTGGTAGCCTCTCTTATGGGGAAATGTAGTCTTGTGCTTCCATGAGCCATAGTAGTCCGCTACAGCCTGGTTCACCGGAGTCCTGCTAGCCCAACACTACTGCTCCGGAACACTTGACTGGCCGGAATGTGATTCACTTCATTCATGTGTCTGTCCCTTTGGGGAAATGTCACGCGGTGACATCCAGAGTCCTGCCTAGCCTGCTACAGCCCGGGTTCCCGGAGTCCTGTTAGCCCAGTGCTACAGCCCGGATTCACACGCTGCTGACCGACATGCTCGATGTTGATTCATGTATGCCTGTCCCTGTAAGTTAGTGCCACTTTGGGTTCACGACTAGTCATGTCGGCCTGGGTTCTCTATCATATGGATGCTAGCGACACTATCATATATGTGAGCCAAAAGGCGCAAACGGTCCCAGGCCATGGTAAGGTGACACCCGTGGGAATACCGTGCGTGAGGCCGCAAAGTGATATGAGGTGTTACAGGCTAGATCGGTGTGACTTAGAATCGGGGTCCTAACAGATTTGGTAGGGCGTCACAACACTCCACCACTATAAGAGGATCTCGTCCAGAGATCTAGGATTGCACCTGAGGGAAACAGAAGAGGAAGGGGAAAAGGTAAAACTAAGTTGCTTCTTTGACAAACGAGTGAAACCAAAAAACCTTGCGAGGTTAAACAAATTTAAGGAAGGAATACAACGAAGATCAACAAAGTTGAAAACGCTCCATTAGAAAAGAGGAACAAGGAACATTACTAAAACCTTGTAGGTTGAAAGACATGAGAAAAGGGTTGCAATGAACAAGAAGTACATGCAAGCACTCCGGTAGAAACGAGATGTATAAGGAACGATAATGATCAATTACGACAACACTCCGGTTGAAAAAGGAAGGCATAGAATATGAACTTGGCAAAATTATAGCACTTGGATGAGACTCCGGCTAGAAGAGGAATGATTGACACAACACTCTGGTTAAACTAGATAGAGAAGGAATAAGAATGATATATATTGGACAACACTCCGACTGTAAATGAAAGGAATTGAATATGAACTAGACAAGATGATAGTATGCTTAATGAAATCAACAACGCACTACCACCGGAACTATATAAAGAATGGCACAAGGGGTAAGAAAGATTTCAGGCGGCACTCCGGTTGAGAAGGGAGGCAAAACTTGATAAGATGAGAGAACTTGAAAAGAGGGCACGACACTCCGGTTAAATGGATAAGCATGAAAAAAAACATGGTCCTGGCAATCCGAGATGATGAGTGAAGAGAGCAACATCACAATGCCTCCGGAACGAATGAATGGAAATCTAGATGGTTGGAAAGAAAAGAACGGAGAAGAAGAATGATAGCTCTCGCAAATAAAATTGAAAGAGCATGCTTACGAAGAAAAGGTTGAACGGAGTTGTTCGATTATCAACAACAAAAGGAATAAGCTTGATGTGGGATTATGGAAGACATCTCAAAATTATGAAGTGAAATTCTGCCACTAACAGAAACAATAGATTGGATTGAGGTCAACAAGGAGACGAGAAACTATTTCACCAGGAGGATAAATGAAGAACTTGAGTCATTTATAAGCACCATAAATAGCAACAATCCTTAGGGAAGGCTTTAAGTGAAATATAACCCAAGATAACTCAAATGGCGAGGTTGATTGCTTGAAAAGATGTCTTGAACAAGGAGAAAATGATGGATTTAGATATGTCACTCTTGAAAACATGTGAATCATGAAACACGAAGGGAAATTATCAACAATGACATAACACCACCTCAAAAGATAAGATAGAACGAATTGCACTTAGGAATGCAAGATGAAGAATGATTGAACTCCCCTAAAAAGAATCTCGATGAAAACTTAGAGAAGGAATTAAATCCTTTATGAACCGTCATGTAGAGCCTCTATGAAGAACTCTGGTAACAAAATGATGATAAAAAGAAAGAGAAGTTGAGAATATAAGGTGAAGCCTTGCAATGATTTAGATGGAGCTTCACCATGGCATAACCGAGAAAACATGGCACTCCGGAAAGAAAGATGAACAAATGAGATCATGAATTTTGATGAATCTCCGGAATAAGGAATTGAATTTTACTCGATGAAACAAGAATAAGAATTACATTATGCTCATCCTTCACCAATTAGATTGATGAAAAACAACAGATTTGGCATACTACTTATTCTCGTCGAAAAAGGATTAAGATAGATATAGTGCCAACTTGGGAAAATCTTCAATGAACCACCAGTAGGATTGAAACAACGAATGAATAAATATGATAACCATGGAAGAGAATCGTGAGCAAACCACTGTAAGAATTGAAAAACGAACAAAGTAAAAGGGGTGAATCACCAGTAAGAATTGAAAACGAGTAAAGATACTTGGGGAATTTTAGATACATGAGAACGGAGGGATCATGAACTGATTAGAGGATATTTGAATGATGCACCAGTAAGATTTGGATAACGAGAGCTGAAAGCTGAGAATGAATAATCCCAAAATGATGGACTTCGGAGAATCAAACTGAAAAGAATCTTTAATTGCTCTGGATGGGTGAAAAGAATTCTCACAACCAAAAACAATTATGAGAGGATAGCATCAAGCTAGAACCATGAATCTTCAAGAGAACAGATAAGATTTAAGAGAAACTCTTCTTCAGGCTTCAAAAGCAGAGAATGACGATGGGAAACACCACCACGAATTATGGAGGCACTCCGGAATAATGAAAAGCGAAGAGGTTGAGCCAACAATGAAAAGAATTTGAATGATCTTGGAGCAATACAAATGACTGATGATAATCCATTCTTACGTCAAACTTCTAAAAGAATTTAGGATAGCTCCGAGAAAATTAGGAGAGTCAGGTAAGATCCTAGGAAAAGACCTCTGGTAGGGCCCACTCAAAAGAAACACCGTTGAACGATTAATTGAAAGGGAGATTGCGCCTGTTGATTTAAATGGCTTGAATGAGAAAACAACCTCGAAAAAAAGCTTGAGCGGATTGATAATGGACACAAGTCTTTTGAGATAACTTCAGCACTCTGGAACAATTGAATAGCGAGAGGTGAATGATTAAGAGGTGCATCGGCATGAGAAGACATTTGAAACAAGGAAAAGGATATGATCAACACCAAAGCTTGAATTGAATCCATCGCAGAAGAAAAGAGAACGAAGAATGATGAACTTGTAGAGCATCTTCATTAGAACCACCGGGTAAGAACATTGACTGAAAAGAATGAAGAGACTTCACATGAATAAATGGATATTTGATTCAGAAATCTGAGTCCTTGAAGAAAAATGGTGGGTGGGTGGGTAAAACAAAAGGCAACTTGGGACGGATGAAACAAACAACGTTGAGAAGACTTTGAATTGATCTTGCGGATGTTGAAAATGATCGCATCCACTTGAAGAGAAACACGCCGGTTGAAAAGGTTTGACATGACAATCTTGATTATCATGAAGGATTAGTATTCACATATAAATATGAGAACACCGCTTAGGCAAGGTATGGAATCAACATTATACTTCGTAGCAACTCGAATACAAAACTAAAAACAAAAACAAAGGATTGGCTTGCAAAATAAGTCGGAACAAACATATGGTAGAGATTTCGTTCGAAGATTTCATGGTGGGGCCCACATGGGCTCGATCGTACAACACCAACATGTACAAGGCAATGCACATGACATGCGAAGCGTCCCCGAGTCAGCATAGCCAAGGACTCTTTAAGACACAACGAGACCACTGTAAAACCAACCGTGGATAGGCGGACCACTAGACGTCGAACCCCAATTTCATATCATACATCTGTCGGAAAGATATCCTAGGAGCTACTTGAATTCCCACTTATAAACTCCCGAAACTTTCCAGTTATGCAATTAGGTGTTGGGGATACAGGGGAAGCATAATATCTCACCCAAAACTAACAAATCCTACATCCAGGTGTGTCCATCCTTCAACACATAACCAAGAAACCTTCGGAAATCATTTACCTCAACCTTAGAAAAGCAACCGTTATACGAGTTATGGCAATACTCCCAAACTCCCACCCCAGTACTGGGTGGCGTCGAGGTTATCTCACCAGCAACTGCATAAAAGAGATTTCCGATGTCGGCGAACTCAGGTATTCCAGAACTGCAACGATAAAATTGTGACGATAATACCTCGGAGCTCAACTCCCCGGGACACTGCCACAACCCCTAAATGATAGGAGGCACCAAGAACAATGTTCTCGTCACAAAACCATCGGAACGATTCCAAGATACCCGCATGATCCTAATTTTTTTAGTGAAATTTGAGAAGAGAAGAGTCAAAACTCTACGTTAGGAAGCCTCACCAGAGCGACGAAGGGACTGAGGAGTAATAAGAATCCTACTCTCCGATATATATAATCCTAAAAGTCTCAAAACAACTTTCTAGACTCAACAACGCCAGCTATATCTCCCACGTGTCGGAGCACGACTTAGAGTCATAACCGCATTGTAACACCCATGATGCGGCTATATCTCCCACGTCGGGGAAGGCTCTGATACCAACTTGTAACACACATGATGCGGTTATATCTCCCACGTGTCGGAGCACGACTTAGAGTCATAACCACATTATAAGCATGTCACAAGAAGGGTAATCTTTACACATCCCATGTACTGAAAAAGAAAGGGATAAAGAGTTGGCTTACAATTGCCACTTCACACAATTCATAAATATAGCATTACATCATCTAGAATACAATCAAGATCCGACTACGGAACCAAATAAATAAAGACAACCCCAAATGCATAGATCCCCGATCGCCCCAACTGGGCTCCACTACTGATCAAAAGGAAACGAAACACAACAACGAAAAGGTCTTCATCGAGCTCTCACTTGAGCTGGGTTGCGTCATCTGCACTGGTATCATCGGCACCTGCAACTGTTTGTAAGTATCTGTGAGCCACGAGGACTCAGCAATCTCACACCCGCGAGATCAAGACTATTTAAGCTTAAGGGGTAGGAAAAGGTAGTGAGGTGGAGCTGCAGCAAGCACTAAGCATATATGGTGGCTAACATACGCAAATAAGAGCAAGAAGAGAAGAAAGGCACGGTCGTGAACTAGAAGTGATCAAGAAGTGATCCTGAAACTACTTACGATCAAGCATAACACAAGAACCGTGTTCACTTCCCGGACTCCGCCGGAAAGAGACCATCACGGCTACACACGCGGTTGAAGCATTTTAGTTAAGTTAAGTGTCAAGTTCTCTACAACCAGACATTAACAAATTCCCATCTGCCCATACCCGCAGGCACGGCTTTCGAAAGTTCAAACCCTGCAGGGGTGTCCCAACTTAGCCCATCACAAGCTCTCGCGGTCAACGAAGGATATTCCTTCTCCCAGGAAGACCCGATCAGACTCGAAATCCTGGTTACAAGACATTTCAACAATGGTAAAACAAGACCAGCAAAGCCACCCGAATGTGCCGACAAATCCCGATAGGAGCTGCACATATCTCGTTCTCAGGGCACACCAGATGAGCAAGACGTCGGGTTGGCATAGACCCTGGTTGCCCAGGGGGCGCCGGACATCGCTCAGGTTGGACCAACACTTAGAGAAGCACTGACCCGGGGGGGGTTTAAAATAAAGATGACCCATGGGTTGGCCGACCCGAGGGAAGGGTAGGTGGTGGTGAGGCAAATGGTAAAACCAAGGTTGGGCCTTGCTGGAGGAGTTTTATTCAAAGCGAACTGTCAAGGTGTCCACATAACACCCAACCGTGTAAGGAACGCAAAATCAAGGAACATAACACCGGTATGACGGAAACTAGGGCGGCAAGAGTGGAACAAAACACCGGGCATAAGGCCGAGCCTTCCACCTTTACCAAGTATATAGATGCATTAATTAAAATAAGAGATATTGTGATATCCCAACATATCCATGTTCCAAACATGGAACAAACTTCATCTTCACCTGCAACTAACAACGCTATAAGAGGGGCTAAGCAAAGCGGTAACATAGCCAAACAATGGTTTGCTAGGAAAGGTGGGTTAGAGGCTTCACATGGCAACATGGGAGGCATGATATAGCAAGTGGTAGGTATCGCATCATAGCAAAAAGAGCGAGCAACTAGCAAGCAAAGATAGAAGTGATTTTGAGGATATGGTCATCTTGCCTGAGATCCCGCAAGGAAGAAGAACGAGTCCATGAAGAAGACAAACGGACGTAGTCGAACGGATCCTCACAAACGCGACGTTATCGAAACTAACCCAAAGAAGCAACACCGGAAAGAAGCAAACAACATGGTAAACAACCATCACATAAACATGGCATGATGCACAATCACGTATGATGCATGTCCGGTTTAATTATGCATGACATGGCAAAGTGCACAAGCAAAACTACAAGTTAAGTGGAGCTCAATATGCATATTGACGGAACACCACATCAATTATTTAGTTCTCTCCCGTTTATGTACTCAACAATATTAAATGTTGGTTAGCATGGCAAGAGGTGAAGCATGACAAAACTACCTATCTATGCAAGTTTAAATGAGGCTGGAATAACAAGCAACAAGTCCGGTAAATCCCCATATGCATTTATCAATTTGGTGCAACAACAATTTTAAACATTTAAATGTTATTATCATGATGTGAATGACATGTGCAAGTTTTATGCAGTTTTATGAAAATGTTGACATAAACAAGATATGAAGCATTTGTCATCATGGCGGAAAACGAAGGGGGTGCCACGGCAACGAATCCGAAAAAATGATGCCACGACAACATATCGGTTCCGACAACTCATTGAGATATCGATGCAAAAGAAGCGTGTGTGGCGGGAGCGTGCAAAAGATGGTGCGGTGATCCGGGTAACCGGGTCCGCACGAGTTAGCGGTAGAAGAGGAGGACCGAGCATGTGACAACTCAGACACGGTGCAAACATAGGGTGCAACTCATACATCACGCAACATTCGTCCACGGCGGTCGTCTCGACGTTATACCTCTGAAGCGTGCATTATTGGAGCGGTTCGAGTTTGACGGAATGTAGTTGTACTCGCGACGGTAGTGGAAGTAGGGGTACAAGACGACGGTAGCGGTACACGTTCATTTTCGGGGCGACGGTAGTGGAAGTAGGGGTACAAGACGACGGTAGTGGTACACGTTCATTTTCGGGGCGACGGTAGTTGTACACGTATCGCATAGGAACTTGACGAAACCCAAGGTGATGGTTGTGGTACTTGGCAAAACGCATAAAAATGGTTGTTGTTCTTGTATCGTCGTGGAGGTAGTCGTTCACTCGACGGTCTTATTGGAACCTCGTCAGCGGTAGAGATCCACCTTGGCGTTCGGAAGGGGTACTTGACGTCATGGTACGTGGCGATTTCGAAGACGGTGGAAAACGAACTTGGCAGTCCTCGTTGACCTGGTACTTGGCGAATCCCTGTTTGGTGGTCTTCCTAGGCGGTTCAGGGCATGGTGCATGTACTTGCCATGATGCGGGGCGATGGACGCCGGACACTAGGGCCCATAGCATAGGAGCAGGGGATCGAGGCTCTGGCCATCTCCTGCGGATGATGCGCTGGACGGCGGCGGTAAGGCGATGGAGACAGAGCTGCCATGGATGGCAACAGCGCCATAGAAGAAGCGGAGGCGTGAGGCGGCGGGAAGCAGCAAAGTGGACTTGGGCGCTGGAGGAGGCAGCAAGGCAGCGCCATGGAGATCCTAGACGACGGCGGCGCGCCTGCTGGACGGAGTAGGGGCGGCAAAGCAGAGCAGAGCAGCAGCACTCGTGCTCAGTGGCGGGGCAGCGATTTCGTCGCGTAGACGGAAGCAGAGGGCGACGCGATGCAGGGGTGTCGGAGTTGGCCTCCAGTGGCAGCTCGGGAGGCCCGGCGCGGCAGAGGGAACGGCCACGGCGGACGCTGGTCGTCGGCAGGGGCTGCAGCGGCTGCAGGGAGCGGGCGGCGGCCATGGCGCTCGGGAAGGCGCAGGGAGGAGAAGGGAGGAGGCTGCTGAGGGCGACTGGTGCAAGGGAGAGGATGAGAGGAGGTGATGGGATTGGAAGAGAGATGGGAATCGGGTGCGGGGCGCTGCTCTCTCTCCCTAGCGATGCGTGAAGGTGCACGAGGCGGCGGGAGGAGGAACGAGGAGGAGGGGTCGAGGGGAGATGAGGATCGGGGAAAAGCTCGCTAGGTTTAGAAAGGGATGGGCCTCAAAGGGTTTGGTGGGCCGACCTGGCCTAGTGGCATGCGGTTGCTGGGCTTCTTCTCTCCCTCTCTACTCTGATTTTTCTCTTTTCTATTTATCGCATAAACAGAAATAGAAAGAAAGTAGAGAGGGTTTGGAATGGATGTGAGGAGAGAGGGACATATTTCTGGAAACCAAGAAATATACCCGATTTAATAAAAGTGGTTTGGGAATTTTTAAGGACGGAAAAATAATTCAAGTTTGAATTAAAATTCAAACTTGAACCATTTTGAACCCAACCAAAACAACTTCGAATGATCTGGAATTTGGCAGAGGGGTTAAAGGAAAGGTGTAAGGTTTGTAGGAAAAGGATGAATATTTATGGACGACAGAAAAAGACACTTGCAAAAATGAAAGGAATAAGAAGGAAGAAGGCGGTGATGACACATGGGTAGATTTGAGTGAGATGGGAAGGGGTTGATACAAATGACAAGAATAGAGCAAGGCAACATTGTAATGCCCCGAGACCGATGCTCGAGAAGACTTCCATATATTCCGGGTTTCGCCTTTTGTTTCATTTATGCTTGCCCTTTTATTTTTGCATTGCATCATGTCATCAAGCCATCATATCATTAATTTTATAACTCTTCTAAATAAATTGTGTGGATCTTCGATCCATTTAAATCGAGGGAGTTCACATGGTGAAATTCTCTTTATAACATATAAAAATCTCCTACTATTATTAGGGAGCTATATTAAAAAAATCCATTGTTTTGGAATTCACCTTAACACACTTGCAAAATCCCAATGCCTTTGTTATCACAACTTTTGGCCTCTAACTTTGCTATATATCCTTTCTCTATTTTTCCGGAGCTCCACCGAGATTCTCAATCGTTTCTGGACCGTCCTAGCACCCACTTTCTATTAGAACCCATTTGAATTAAATTCAAATGAGTGTGGACCTAGTTTGCCCAAACCTCTTCCAACCATTTTTGTTAAATCCTTCATTTTTTCTTGGTCCAAGGAAAATATCCCTGTTGGTCTACGTCCTTTTCTAATTTCTCTCTTTCTGTTATCCAAAGTTCTCTTTATTTTTATTTTTTTATTGGGAGCCCAATTTAGCCTTCCAGCAAGGCCCTCTCCTTCTCTCTTCCTAGTCTTCCTTTTAGCCCAGCCCAACAAGGCCAACCCTTGACCTTTTAGCCCAAGGCCCGTATCCCTCCTAACCCTAGGCGCTTCTGGACTCCCTCCCTCGCGCCGCCAGAGTCAGCGAGCGCTGCGGCCTCGCTCGACCCCCTCCTCTCATCGTGATCATTTTCTCTCTCTCTCGATCTCCCACGCCCGATCACTGTCACGCACCTCTCCCTTCGCTCTTTCCATCACGCCGCCACCACGCATCACACGCATCGCACCAGGGAGAGGAGATCCCCACGCTCCTTCCTCCTCTTGCTCGCTACCTCCTCCCTCACCTGCGGCCTCCTCCTCGTCGCCCCACGCCTCCCCGAGAGCCACCTCCGCCTCAACTAGCGCCGCCCCTCCGTCGTCCGCTTCCGACGTCTCTGACCCTCCTCTGCATCGACCTCCCCTACGCCAAGCCCTGCTACCAGCCTGCTACCTCGCCTCCCCAACCCGAGCTGGCCCGGATCCGGCCATCTTCGACACCTTGGGTCGCTGGCCATGGACGCCTCTGTTCCATCGCCGGACGGCTGCTTCTCCGCGCGCCTCTGTTCGTCGTCGTTGTCACCACAAGCCCGGTGACCGCTTCCTGCCGCTGACCACCACCATCGCCTCCTTGCTGCTGCGTCGTTCGCAAGTCCCGCTGGAGGCCACACGCGAGCTCATGTTGACTTCCCCTGCTCCACCACCATCAGCGCCCGGCAGCACCTCCTCTGTTCATGACTCGTGATGCTGCCCCTTTTGTCGTTGCCAAGGCCACTGAATCCAAGGACACAAGACTGCCTCGGTGGATTCCTTTCGACAAGTACCACGACGACCGTCGAGACCGCCAAGTTCCACTACAGATGAACATTCTAGAATCGCCAAGTCAGACTACAACGCGAAGACCATGTACAACTACTGACACCCGTGGATTTCACCAAGTACCTATACTGACGACCGAGACCCTGGTTTCGACAAGTCCCTCACGGCGACCCTGAACATCTACGAACGGTGTACTACTACTGCCGCTGTAATTTTGACGAGAAACGTGTACCACTACCGTAGCGAGTACCTCTACCATCGGCATGTACCCCTACTTCCACTACCGTCACGAGAACAACTACTTCCTCTACAAACTCGAACCGCTCGAGAATGCTTCCTTGGAAGGTATAACCACCGAGACGACGCCCGTGAACGAATGTTGTATGTTGTATGTGATGCCCATGTGTTGCTCCGTGTCCGAGTTGTTTGTTGCACGTAACCCCACTTTTGCCTTGCCATCGTCATGTGGGAACCCGGAAACCGGGATCACCCCACCATCTTGCTTTACTCGCTCACACCCTATCTTTTCACCGGCATCTCAATCGAGTTACCGGAACCGGATCGTCGCCGTGGCACCCCTTTTCTTTCCACCATGGTGACAAATGCTTCATAATATGTTTTTGTTAGCATTTTCATAAAAAACTGCATAAACTTGCACATGTCATTCGCATCATGATAATAACATTTAAATGTTTAAAAATTGTTGTTGCACCAAATTGATAATTGCATATGGGGATTTACCGGATTTGTTGTTTGTTATTTCTGTCCTCATTTAAACTTGCCTGAGTGTTTAGTTTACTTATGCTTCACCCTCTTGCCATGTTAATCAACATTTAATCTTGTTGGGTACATAAACGAGAGCGAACTAAATAAGTCATGTGGTGTTTTCTTCAATATGCAACTCCGTTGCATAATGAGCTCCACTTAATTTGTAGGATTATTTGTGCATTTTGCCATGCCATGTATCACTAAACCGGACATGCATCATACTCGATTGTGCATCACGCCATGTTGTTGTGTTGGTTGTTTACCATGTTGTGTGTTTCTTTCCGGTGTTGCTTCTTCGGTTTGATTCCGGTAACGTCGTGTTGTGAGGACCCATTCGTCTACGTCCGTTTGTCTTCTTCATGGACTCTTTCTTCTTCCTTGCGGGATCTCAGGCAAGATGACCATACCCTCGAAATCACTTCTATCTTTGCTTGCTAGTTGCTCCCTCTTTTGCTATGCCTATGCTGCGATACCTACCACTTGCTTATCATGCCTCCTATATTCTTGAACCAAGCCTCTAACCCACCTTGTCCTAGCGAACCGTTGTTTGGCTATGTTACCGCTTTGCTCAGCCCCTCTTATAGCGTTTAGTTGCAGGTGAAGATTGAAGTTTGTTCCATGTTGGAACATGGAGATGTTGTTCCTTGTTGGAACATGTTTACTTGTTGGGATATCACAATATATCTTATTTAATTAATGCATCCATATACTTGGTAAAGGGTGGAAGGCTCGGCCTTATGCCTGGTGTTTTGTTCCACTCTTGCCGCCCTAGTTTCCGTCATATCGGTGTTATGTTCCCGGATTTTGCGTTCCTTACGCGGTTGGGTTATAATGGGAACCCCTTGACAGTTCGCTTTGAATAAAACTCCTCCAGCAAGGCCCAACCTTCGTTTTACCATTCGCCACCTAGCCTCTTTTTCCCTTGGGTTAGGCCAGCCCAAGGGTCATCTTTATTTTAACCCCCCCAGGCCAGTGCTTGTCAAAGTGTTGGTCCGAAATGGGCAGCCTGCGGGGCCACCTCGGGAAAACATGAGGGCTGGTTTTACTCGTAGCTTGACCTATCCAGTGTTGCCCTGAGAACGAGATATGTGCAGCTCCCATCAGGATGTCGGCACATCGGGTGGCTTTGCTGGACTTGTTTTACCATTGTCGAGGATGTCTTGTAGAACCGGGATACCGAGTCTGATGAGAATGTCTCGGGAGGAGGTCTATTCCTTCGTTAACCGTGAGAGCTTGACATGGGCTAAGTTGGGACACCCCTGCAGGGATTTGAACTTTCGAAAGTCGTGCCCGCGATTATGGGCAGATGGGAATTTGTTAATGTCCGGTTGTAGAAAACCTGAAGTTGACCTTAATTAAAATGAATCAACCGCGTGTGTAACCGTGATGGTCTCTTTCCGGCGGAGTCCGGGAAGTGAACACGGTGTTGGAGTTATGCTTGACGTAGGTTGCTATAGGATCACTTCTTGATCATACTTTTATCGACCGTGCTTTGCCTTCTCTTCTCGCTCTCATTTGCGTATGTTAGCCACCATATATGCTAGTCGCTTGCTGCAGCTCCATCTCATACCTTTTACCTTACCCATAAGCTTAAATAGTCTTGATCGCGAGGGTGCGATATTGCTGAGTCCTCGTGACTCACAGATACTTCCAAAACCAGCTTGCAGGTGCCGTTGAACCGTGCAGATGACGCAACCAAGCTCAAGGAGGAGCCCGATGAAGATCGTGTTCGTTATGTTGTTTCCGTTTCCAGTTGATCAGTAGTGGAGCCCAGTTGGGGTCGATCGGGGACCTTTGTCGCATTTGGGGTTCTTCTTTTATTTTGGTTCCGTAGTCAGACGTTGATTGTATTTGGATGATATAATGTTTTATTCATGTATTGTGTGAAGTGGCGATTGTAAGCCAACTATGTATCTATTTTCCCTTATTGTATTACATGGGTTGTTTGCGAAGATTACCTCACTTGCGACATTGCTTTCAATGCGGTTATGCCTCTAAGTCGTGCTTCGACACGTGGGAGATATAGCCGCATCGAGGGCGTTACAAGTTGGTATCAGAGCCTTCCCCGACCTTAGGAGCCCCTTTTTCTTGATCGTTTTTAGCAGCCGTTGTTGAGTCTAGAAAAATGTTTTGAGTCATTTAGGAATTATATATCGGAGAGTTTAGGAATTCTTTTTACTTCCCAGTCTCCTCATCGCTCTGGTAAGGCATCCTGACATAGAGTTTTGACTCTTCTCTTCTCAAATTTCACTAAAAAAAAATTTAGGATCACGCGGGTATCTTGGAATCATTCCGATGGTTTTGTGACGAGAACATTGTCTTGGTGCCTCCTGTCAGAGGTTTTGTGGAAGTGTCTCGGGGAGTTGGGCTCTGAGGTGTTGTCGTCACAATTTTATCGTTGCAGTTCTGGAATACCTGAGTTTAGTACGCCGACATCGAAAATCTCTTTTATGCAGTTTGTTGGTGAGATAACCTCGACGCCACCCAGTACTGGGGCGGGAGTTCAGGAGTATTGCCATAACTCGTATAACGAATGCTTTTCTAAGGTTGAGGTAGACAATTTCCGAAGGTTTCTTAGTTATGTGTTGAAGGATGGATACAGCTGGATGTAGGATTTGCTAGTTTGGGTGAGATATTATGCTTCCCCTATATCCCCAACACCTGATTGCATAACCGGAAAGTTTTGGGAGTTTATAAGTGGGAATTCAAGTAGCTCTAGGATATCTTTCCGACAGATGTATGATATGAAATTGGGGTTCGACGTCTACTGGTCCGCCTATTCACGGTTGGTTTTACAGTGGTCTCGTTGTGTCTTAAAGAGTCCTTGGCTATGCCGACTCGGGGACGCTTCGTATGTCATGTGCACTGCCTTGTACGTGATGGTGTTGTATGATCGAGCCTATGTAGGCCCCACCACGAAAACTTCGGACGAAATCTCTATCATATGTTTGTTCCGGCTTATTTTGCAAGCCAATCCTTTGTTTTGTTTTGAGTTGTGGTATTCGAGTTGCTTCAATGTCAAATGTTGATTCCATACCTTTCCTAAGTGGTGTTCTCATACTCCTATGTGAATACAAATCCTTCATGATAATCGAGATTGTCATGTCAATCCTCGTCAACCGGTGTGTTTCTCTTCAAGTGGATCTGATCATTTCAACATTCGCAAGATCAACTCAAGTCTTCTCAATGGTGTTTGTTACATCCGTCTTCAAGTTGCCTTTGTTTTTTTTCCCGCCCACCCTCCCTGTTTCTTCAAGGACCCAAATTTCTTATTCAAGTATCCATTTTATTGATGGGAAGCCTCTCCATTCCTTTTCTGTCAATATTCTTATCCGGTGATTCTCATGAAGATTCTAATGGAGCTTCAAGCTCATCATTCGCCGTTCTTTTTCTTCTCCGGTGGATTCTAGTCAAACTTTGTTGATCATACCTTTTCCTCGTTTCAAATGCCTTCTCATACCGGTGCACCTCATAATAATTCACTTCTCACTATTCTTTTGTTCCGGCGTGCTCAAGCTTTCTCAAAAGGCTCGTCTTGTCATTCAAGATCCGTTCAACCTAGTTCGAGGTTGTTATCTTATTCAAGCCATTTAATTCAACCGGTGCAATATCTCTTTTCAAATAATCATTCAACGGTGTTTCTTTTAAGTGGGCCCTAACCCACAGGTCTTTTTCCAGGATCTTACCTGACTCTTCTTATTTGTCCGGAGCTATCCTCAAATTCTTTTCGAAGTTTTGACGTAAGAATGAATTGTCATCAGTCAAGTGCCTTTCTCCAAGATCTCTCAAATTCTTTTCATCGTTGGCTAAACCTTTTCCATTCTTTATTCCGGAGTACCTCAACAATTCTTGGTGTTGTTTCTCGTCGTCATTCTCTGTATTTGAAGACCGAAGAAGAGTTTTCCTCCATATCCTATCCGTTCTCTCAGAGATTCGTGGTTCTAGCTTGTTGCCATTCTCTCGATTGTTTTTGATCGTGAGAATTCTTTTCACCTATCCGGAGTAATTCAAGAGTCTTCTCAGTTTGTTATCCGGAGTCCATCAATTCAGGTTTATTCATTCTCAGCTTTCAGTTATCATTCTCCAATTTTACCGGTGCATCAAGTGATCTCTAATCAGCTCATGATCTATTCGCTCTCATGTATCTAAATCCTGTCAAGCATCTTCGTTCATTTCATAATTCTTCCCGGTGTTTATTTATCTTTTCTTCATTCTTTTTCAATTCTTACGGTGGTTCGTTGAAGATCTTCCCAAGTTTGACGCTATATCTCTCTTAATCTTTTCTACGAGAATAAGTAATATGTCGAATCCGTTGATTGTCATCAATTTAATTGGTGAAGGATAAGCATAATGTAATTCTTATTCTTGTTTCATCCGAATGATTAATTCCTTATTCCGGAGGTGCATCATATCACATTCTTGGTTTGAGGTGCTTTATCTTTTCTTTCCCAAGAGTTCCATGATTTCGCAATTACATCTCCACATAGGTCCATCTAAATCATTGCAAGGCTTCAACCTTATTCTTTTTATCCTCCATTTCGATTGATCATTTCTTTTATTTCCGGAGTTCTCATGGATGTTCTACATGATGGTTCATCAAGGATTAAATTCCTTCTCGAAGTGTCCATTGAGATTCTTTTCAAAGAAGCTCAAGTTTTCTTCATCTTGCTATCCGGAGTAAAATTTCTTTCTATCGTATCTTTGGAGGTGGTTTTACATCATTCTTGATAATTTGTGTTCATGATTCACAGGTTATTAAGAATGAGGTATTTTAAATCCATCAATCTTGTCATTGGAGTTACCTTGGGTTATATTTCACCTAAAGCTTTCCCTAAGGATTGTTGCTAATTATGGTGCTTATAAATGATCCAATTTCTTCATCTATTCTCTCGGTGTAATAGCTTTCCCGTCTCCTTGTTCATACCAATCCAATTCTTTTCCCGTGAGTGGCAGGTTGTCACCTCATAATTTGAGATGTACTCCATAAGACCATATCAAGCTTATTCTTTTCGTTGTTGGTGTTCCAACAACTCCGTGCGACCCTTCTCTTTAAGATGCTTTTCAAGCTCATCGGAGGTACAAGATGTTGTTTTCTTCTCCGTTCTTTTGTTCCGTCGATACAACATCTATTCTTTCGTTCCGGAGGCTTTGTGTTGTTGCTCTCTTCAACCCATCATCTTGTTTGTCAAGATCATGTTCAGTTCCTTCCATTTTCAGTCAAAGTGCTGCCCAAATTGTACCATTCTTTCCCTCTCTATCTTGTTTTTAACCGGAGTGTTGTGCCTTTTTCCTCAACTTCTTTTTGTCTTATCAAGTCTTGTACCACTTTCCTACCGGAGTGCTGTCGAAATTTGTTCTTCCTTCTTACTCTTCCCTAACGGATTGCTTTCAACTTCGTTCATACTCGTTGCACTCTTTCTTTCAATTTGTTCAACCTTTCAAGGTTCGTGGTTTCACTCGTTTGTCAAAGAAGCAACTTAGTTTTACCTCTTCTCTTCCTCTTCTGTTTTTCCCTCCGGTGCCATTCTAGATTTCGGGACGAGATCCTCTCGTAGTGGTGGAGTGTTGTAACGCCCCGAGACCGATGCTCGAGAAGACTTCCATAATTCCGGGTTTCGCCTTTTGTTTCATTTGTGCTTGCCCTTTTATTTTTGCATTGCATCATGTCATCAAGCCATCATATCATTAATTTTGTAACTCTTCTAAATAAATTGTGTGGATCTTCGATCCATTTAAATTGAGGGAGTTCACATGGTGAAATTCTCTTTATAACATATAAAAATCTCCTACTATTATTAGGGAGCTATATTAAAAAAATCCATTGTTTTGGAATTCACCTTAACACACTTGCAAAATCCCAATGCCTTTGTTATCACAACTTTTGGCCTCTAACTTTGCTATATATCCTTTCTCTATTTTTTCGGAGCTCCACCGAGATTCTCAATCGTTTCTGGACCATCCTAGCACCCACTTTCTATTAGAACCCATTTGAATTAAATTCAAATGAGTGTGGACCTAGTTTGCCCAAACCTCTTCCAACCATTTTTGTTAAATACTTCATTTTTTCTTGGTCCAAGGAAAATATCCCTGTTGGTCTACGTCCTTTTCTAATTTCTCTCTTTCTGTTATCCAAAGTTCTCTTTATTTTTATTTTTTTTATTGGGAGCCCAATTTAGCCTTCCAGCAAGGCCCTCTCCTTCTCTCTTCCTAGTCTTCCTTTTAGCCCAGCCCAACAAGGCCAACCCTTGACCTTTTGGCCCAAGGCCCGTATCCCTCCAAACCCTAGGCGCTTCTGGACTCTCTCCCTCGCGCCGCCAGAGTCAGCGAGCGCTGCGGCCTCGCTCGACTCCCTCCTCTCATCGTGATCCTTTTCTCTCTCTCTCTCTCTCTCGATCTCCCACGCCCGATCACTGTCGCGCACCTCTCTCTTCGCTCTTTCCCTCGCGCCGCCACCATGCATCACACGCATCGCACCAGGGAGAGGAGATCCCCACGCTCCTTCCTCCTCTTGCTCGCTACCTCCTCCCTCACCTGCGGCCTCCTCCTCATCGCCCCGCGCCTCCCCGAGAGCCACCTCCGCCTCGACTAGCGCCGCCCCTCCGTCGTCCGCTTCCGGCATCTCTGACCCTCCTCTGCATCGACCTCCCCTACGCCAAGCCCCGCTACCAGCCTGCTACCTCGCCTCCCCAACCCGAGCTGGCCCGGATCCGGCCATCTTCGACACCTTGGGTCGCTGGCCATGGACGCCTCTGTTCCATCGCCGGACGGCTGCTTCTCCGCGCGCCTCTGTTCGTCGTTGTTGTCACCACAAGCCCGGTGACCGCTTCCTGCCGCTGACCACCACCATCGCCTCCTTGCTGCTGCGTCGTTCGCAAGTCCCGCTGGAGGCCACACGCGAGCTCGCGTTGACTTCCCCTGCTCCACCACCATCAGCGCCCGGCAGCACCTCCTCTGTTCGTGACTCGTGATGCTGCCCCTTTTGTCGTTGCCAAGGCCACTGAATCCAAGGACACAAGACCGCCTCGGTGGATTCCTTTCGACAAGTACCACGACGACCGTCGAGACCGCCAAGTTCCACTATAGATGAACATTCTAGAATCGCCAAGTCAGACTACAACGCGAAGACCATGTACAACTACGGACACCCGTGGATTTCACCAAGTACCTATACCGACGACCGAGACCCTGGTTTCGACAAGTCCCTCACGGCGACCCTGAACATCTACGAACGGTGTACTACTACTGCCGCTGTAATTTTGACGAGAAACGTGTACCACTACCGTAGCGAGTACCTCTACCATCGGCATGTACCCCTACTTCCACTACCGTCACGAGAACAACTACTTCCTCTACAAACTCGAACCGCTCGAGAATGCTTCCTTGGAAGGTATAACCACCGAGACGACGCCCGTGAACGAATGTTGTATGTTGTATGTGATGCCCATGTGTTGCTCCGTGTCCGAGTTGTTTGTTGCACGTAGCCCCACTTTTGCCTTGCCACCGTCATGTGGGAACCCGGAAACCGGGATCACCCCACCATCTTGCTTTACTCGCTCACACCCTATCTTTTCACCGGCATCTCAATCGAGTTACCGGAACCGGATCGTCGCCGTGGCACCCCTTTTCTTTCCACCATGGTGACAAATGCTTCATAATATGCTCTTGTTAACATTTTCATAAAAAATTGCATAAACTTGCACATGTCATTCGCATCATGATAATAACATTTAAATGTTTAAAAATTGTTGTTGCACCAAATTGATAATTGCATATGGGGATTTACCGGATTTGTTGTTTGTTATTTCCGTCCTCATTTAAACTTGCCTGAATGTTTAGTTTACTTATGCTTCACCCTCTTGCCATGTTAATCAACATTTAATCTTGTTGGGTACATAAACGAGAGTGAACTAAATAAGTCATGTGGTGTTTTCTTCAATATGCAACTCCGTTGCATAATGAGCTCCACTTAATTTGTAGGATTGTTTGTGCATTTTGCCATGCCATGTATCACTAAATCGGACATGCATCATACTCGATTGTGCATCACGCCATGTTGTTGTGTTGGTTGTTTACCATGTTATGTGTTTCTTTCCGGTGTTGCTTCTTCGGGTTGATTCCGGTAACGCCGTGTTGTGAGGACCCATTCGTCTACGTCCATTTGTCTTCTTCATGGACTCGTTCTTCTTCGTTGCGGGATCTCAGGCAAGATGACCATACCCTCGAAATCACTTCTATCTTTGCTTGCTAGTTGCTCGCTCTTTTGCTATGCCTATGCTGTGATACCTACCACTTGCTTATCATGCCTCCTATATTGTTGAACCAAGCCTCTAACCCACCTTGTCCTAGCAAACCGTTGTTTGGCTATGTTACCGCTTTGCTCAGCCCCTCTTATAGCGTTGTTAGTTGCAGGTGAAGATTGAAGTTTGTTCTATGTTGGAACATGGAGATGTTGTTCCTTGTTGGAACATGTTTACTTGTTGGGATATCACAATATATCTTATTTAATTAATGCATCTATATACTTGGTAAAGGGTGGAAGGCTCGGCCTTATGCCTGGTGTTTTGTTCCACTCTTGCCGCCCTAGTTTCCGTCATATCGGTGTTATGTTCCCGGATTTTGCGTTCCTTACGCGGTTGGGTTATAATGGGAACCCCTTGACAGTTCGCTTTGAATAAAACTCCTCCAGCAAGGCCCAACCTTGGTTTTACCATTCGCCACCTAGCCTCTTTTTCCCTTGGGTTAGGCCAGCCCAAGGGTCATCTTTATTTTAACCCCCCCGGGCCAGTGCTTGTCTAAGTGTTGGTCCGAAATGGGCAGCCTACGGGGCCACCTCAGGGAAACTTGAGGGCTGGTTTTACTCGTAGCTTGACCTATCCGGTGTTGCCCTGAGAACGAGATATGTGCAGCTCCCATCAGGATGTCGGCACATCGGGTGGCTTTGCTGGACTTGTTTTACCATTGTCGAGGATGTCTTGTAGAACCGGGATACCGAGTCTGATCGGAATGTCTCGGGAGGAGGTCTATTCCTTTGTTGACCGTGAGAGCTTGTCATGGACTAAGTTGGGACACCCCTGCAGGGATTTGAACTTCCGAAAGCCGTGCCCGCGGTTATGGGCAGATGGGAATTTGTTAATGTCCGGTTGTAGAAAATCTGAAGTTGACCTTAATTAAAATGAATCAACCGCATGTGTAACCGTGATGGTCTCTTTCCGGCGGAGTCCGGGAAGTGAACACGGTGTTGGAGTTATGCTTGACGTAGGTTGCTATAGGATCACTTCTTGATCATACTTTTATCGACCATGCTTTGCCTTCTCTTCTCGCTCTCATTTGCGTATGTTAGCCACCATATATGCTAGTCGCTTGCTGCAGCTCCATCTCATACCTTTTACCTTACCCATAAGCTTAAATAGTCTTGATATCGAGGGTGCGAGATTGCTGAGTCCCCGTGACTCACAGATACTTCCAAAACCAGCTTGCAGGTGCCGTTGAACCGTGCAGATGATGCAACCAAGCTCAAGGACGAGCTCGATGAAGGTCGTGTTCATTATGTTGTTTCCGTTTCCAGTTGATCAGTAGTGGAGCCCAGTTGGGGTCGATCGGGGACCTTTGTCGCATGTGGGGTTCTTCTTTTATTTTGGTTCCGTAGTCGGACCTTGATTGTATTTGGATGATGTAATGTTTTATTCATGTATTGTGTGAAGTGGCGATTGTAAGCCAACTATGTATCTCTTTTCCCTTATTGTATTACATGGGTTGTTTGCGAAGATTACCTCACTTGCGACATTGCTTTCAATGCGGTTATGCCTCTAAGTCGTGCTTCCACACGTGGGAGATATAGCCGCATCGAGGGCGTTACAAACATCATGAAGAAAGCAATGCACATGGTGATTATGATTAAATGCAAAGACAAATAAAACACCCGGCGACAACGGAAAACATGGAACATGTCTGAAGCGTCGGCCTCAGGGCGTCACACTTGCCTTCCATGAACCGCCTTCTGGGCCTCCATGTCTTGTCGCTCCTCTGACCCGCCTGCCGGGTCACCAATGAGTCACCTAGCTCTGCCGGGTCATTAGTGAGTGGAGAGATCCGGGCGGGTCACTTAGTGAGTCGCCATGTCAGGGCGGGTCACCAATGAGTCACCAAGTCCGGCCGGGTCATATATCCGGCCGGGTCATACCGTGGGGTATATCCCCGACATTAGCCCCCAGTTTAATTTGGATTTATCCATGTTAAACTGATCCTACAAAATAAGCACAAGAACAAATTTGACAGGTTGTGCTTTGAATTAATAAATTTCTGAGCTGGCACCTGGTCATCCTTAAGTCTTTGTCATTTCCTCCTTCTGGAAATTCCCGGTCAATAAACCAGCTTCATAGTCAATTTA
This sequence comes from Triticum dicoccoides, assembly GCF_002162155.2. Taxonomy (NCBI): domain Eukaryota; kingdom Viridiplantae; phylum Streptophyta; class Magnoliopsida; order Poales; family Poaceae; genus Triticum; species Triticum dicoccoides. The sequence continues at coordinate 310,554,872 of NC_041390.1, read as the reverse complement.
CTAACATTGTCTTCTTGCAGAAAAATATTATAAAGAATAATCCATTTGACTCAGCTTGCAATGCTCTAGCGTGATAAAAATATTGGTCTTGAAATACTCATTTGGATTTCAGCCGGCTTAAAGATGTAGAGCTTGCCGAGTTATGATTGCCAAAATTTCCGATTTGTAAATATTGATGGCACTGGGTCATGTAATTGACTTTCTTAAGTTATCCAGGCCAAAACTGAGAATATAATACCTGGTTTGTTCAAAGAAGTGAGAACTTGAAGATATTCCTCCTTGATATGCATATCATCTATGGTCCCCAAGTCTTAAGAGGAAAACATAGTGATATCTAATGACTTGCTTCAATATAAATGTTGCAACTTTGGAGAAATCCAGAATGTTCATGTAAGTCACCAATCATAAAGTGAACACTTTGTACTTCCCATGTGTAGCCCCCAAGTGTCGGGTCTTTATGCAATAATGATCAGGGACTTTGTAGATTTGCTTATGTAGACTTAAGCGGCAACGTGTATCCCCCAAGGGCCGGCTCAGTAAGATAATGTTGAGCTGGGACTTCAAAAATAACACCATATGATGTAGCTCCCAAGTTTCGGGTTACCTTTGACCGGAGCAATTATTAGCCCCCAAGGGCCGGCTCATCACTATGTGATGGGTCAGGTCTTCAATGAGGCGAGTTAAAATGACCTTGCGTTAGCCCTCAAGTGTCATGGTGCATGCTTGCAGTGGCATGGGACTTCCATATTTGATATAATCATGATTTGAATAATGTAGCCCCCAAGTGCAGGGTCGTGTGCCTACAGCGACTCAGGACTAAAAAACTATATTCAATGATGCTGCTGAAAGCCATTGCATATCAATATTGAACCATGCTCTCTGTTGTGAACCGGTGCTCTTGGATAGCCATTGCTCTGAAGCAGCTTTGAAAACCTCAATCATAATACAGGTTGTTGATAACCATAATAAAAATCCAGACATGTTGGCTATTCAAGATTTGAATAATACTAGTACATATTCCCGTGGGTTGCAACGGGCAAAAAGATTGAGCAAACATGCTTTACGTGCCACTACGCTTCACTAATATTCAAATCCAACAAACGAACAAGGTTGCCCTCATCTAAGTCTTTTAGCGGGAGAAGCATACAATATGATTCTTACGATATCTCCATCGCCGACCCGTCGAACAAACACTACTTCCATCCGTAGATCAGGACCAGTCCATGGACACTGATGCGGAAGACGACCATCCAAAACTATCCACATATGCTCGGTTGCATTTCAAAAGAAATTTAATAAAAGTGAATAAATTTGATAGATATTTAAACAAACCAAACGATATTCATTCGTACTAAATCGGATTTTCATCTAGACGGAAGCAAACGAAATAAATTTGACATATTTGAACTAAATCATACTCTAAACAAGTCTAAATGACTGTCCGTGCCCGTTCGCCCATTTTCAGCCGGCCATGAGCCCCAAGAACTAAACCTCCAGCTCCGCATCTATAGCCTCTGCCTCCACAGCCTGCAAGGGGCTAATCGACCGACAATTTTGAGCCGCTAAGCTTGGCTTCAGCCCCAACGAAAGGGCGGTGGCCTTCCTGGGACCCGAGCGCTGGTGAACTTCCATGCTCTACTCTTCCTCATTGCCGGAGGCAGCCTTGGACGTGCCGATTTAGTGGTTGTGGTGACGGGGCGTGGGGGGTGGAGTTGGCTACATCGTCCTCGTCCTCAGTCTTGTGTTGATATGAACATGTGCTCTCTTCACGTAGAAGAACTAAATATGAATTTTTTCAGGTCAATAACCAAGTACATGTGATATGTATGTTAGAGAGAACTAAACATTTGATCTTTATTGAACCGAAAGGATTGTATATTCGATCTCTGTTTAACTCGGTTGGTGCCGCTTCAATGCCAGAGTGCTAGTGAGAGGTCGCATCGCTCTGAGCTGGCATGAATGTGGCACTAGTTCTCTGGAGCGGCATTGACGGCTTCGAGCGGGAAGAGATGCATGCGAGGGAGGGTTTTTTGGGTGGGTCAGGGCAGTCAGAATTGTTTGTGGCAGCGGTCTGGATGCACACAAAGCCCCTCCAGTTTGTTTCCGGATTGCGGGAAAATTAGGTCCGAACCGGTCGACGGATCGATACAGACACGCGCTCGTTGGCAAAACACGTCCGATCTAAACCGCACAGTCTAGACAATTGCAGACGTTTTGAGCGATGGCGTTGGAGATGCCCTTAAATACTCCTTGATAGTTTAATAATCCATGCAAAGTGTTTTATAAAATTATCAAAAGATCTCAATTGTAATGATCTCTGGAGCGGCATTGACGGCTTCGAGCGGGAAGAGATGCATGCAAGGGAGGGTTTTTTGGGTGGGTCAGGGCAGTCAGAATTGTTTGTGGCAGCGGTCTGGATGCACACAAAGCCCCTCCAGTGTGTTTCCGGATTGCGGGAAAATTAGGTCCGAACCGGTCGACGGATCGATACAGACACGCGCTCGTTGGCAAAACACGTCCGGTCTAAACCGCACAGTCTAGACAATTGCAGACGTTTTGAGCGATGGCGTTGGAGATGCCCTTAAATACTCCTTGATAGTTTAATAATCCATGCAAAGTGTTTTATAAAATTATCAAAAGATTTCAATTCTAATGATCTTGATTATTTAGTTTTATATTGAATGTTATTTTATTTGAAATATTATATTTCATTCCCATGTTTGTTTTCAACGCTCTTGGCCCAAACCCAAGAAAATACCCGTGTACAAAGTGATAAAAATACAACATTAGAGTCACCCTAGACAAATGTTGTGGTTGAGCGGCCAGCACATACTACAACCAGCAGGCATGTGTACCTCCACCGACCGCTGTTGCGATCCAGCGAGAATCTGCATCCCATTTTACTTCTCTCGCTCCGCTCCATCGCTCTTTTCTCATCCCCGTGCTTCCATCGAGATTTGCCAACGCCCGCCCGCATGCAGGAAGTCGCTCGCGCCCTTGTTCCAGTGCGCTACCGCCAGATCCCGTCCCCTCCCCCTTGCGCCCGGTTCCAGTGGAGAGCACCGCCGCCAGATCCCGTCCCCTCCCCCTTGCGCCCGGTTCCAGTGGAGAGCACCGCCGCCAGATCCCGTCC
>NC_041390.1:310470796-310551451 GCF_002162155.2 Triticum dicoccoides | reverse complement strand
CGGTTCCAGTGTAGAGCACCGCCGCCAGATCCCATCCCCTCCCCCTTGCCCGGTTCCAGTGTAGAGCACCGCCGCCAGATCCCATCCCCTCACCTTACATCTATGTGTGTCTCTTTAATTTCCTCATCTCCTTCTAATTTATATCGAGTGCGTGCATGCAGGCCGATATGGAGTGCCGCTGTTCCAGTTCCAGAGTGTCCATCGGACCCACGGACGCATCAACTAGACCACTGCAGGAACCCTCCTCCCGTGGTGCTGTGGTAATTTCATTAGTAGTTATTATCTAGTGCCGCCGGATCCGGTCACAGACGCATCAACCCTGCAGGAAAGCTCCTCCTCGCCGACTACCGGGAAGAACTGCCTCTTCGCCTCTGATTCTCAGTCCTTGTTAATTCCGTTGCCTCGCCGAGTTATCTCTCCCATGTATTGGGAGTCTATTTTCTTTCTATTGTTTTGGAGGAGGCTGGTTGATATTATGGATAATCTGCGATTGTATATAAATTGATGATAATCCATTGAAGGGAGCGAGGTGGGACAAAACCTCGAACGTAATCAACGCACGACCAGACAGAGTTTGCGTGCGTGCCGGTTGAACGTACGGGCCAAAATTCTACTGTTTCTGGAGTAGGACGTGGCTGCGGGTTGAATACTACAAAACGCAGGGACAAGGCCAAGGCCCAACAGGATCGCGGCCCAGCTAAGCGGCCAAGAAAGAACATAGAGACAAAATTTAGTACCACCACGAATATGTTTTAAAATTCAAACTGAAAGCGTAAAATCAGGAAAAAAGCGCATTGTGACAGTGAACCCATGGAGTCAATCCGTGCTTTATTATTAGGGAGAGATAATCTGGTATGAAAACCTCAATCATTCAATATCATAATGAAAATCCAGCTAGGTTTGCCTATTAAAGATTTGAATACTTTATCCGTTGGTAAGTAAATCCGGAATTCAATACCCGGCGGCTCTTGGCCGATAGCGTCTTAATGCGCATCCATTGTACTCTGGGATTTTTGTAACCCGGCAGCTTACAGCCTTTGTAAAAATCAAGAACTGATAACCCTTTTGGAACACCAATTTTTAATGATGGGATTCAATTTAATCATTTATGTAAGTCATAGCTATGCATATCCTACATAAAGTTTAAACAACATATGCCCTGGCGACTTAACGTCAAAAGCTAGCGCGGGTAACAACTCAAACATAATATAGTCTTATGTAACTACTGAAAAGACTAAGTAAGGCCATTCAAGCCTAAACATACCAGTGACTTAAAGTCAAAGCCAGGGCGGGTTATCAAACCTCGCATATTTATATAAGCAAGAAAACATACTGATAGAATTGACTCATTCTGTCGGCTTACATCGCCATATCGAATGAGAGTGCCAAACCAAAGATATATAAGCTCATGATTCCAATTGCGCAATCCAATGTATACTGGCGACTTAACGTCAAAAGCCAGGGCGGGTTATCAAACCTCACATATTCATATAACAAAGACTTAGAGCGCACACCTCCAAGTGCACAATCCAAACATACTGGCGACTTAACGTCCAAAGGCAGAACGGGTTATCAAAACCCCAGATATTCTCAAATATGAGCGATAAGGATTAACGCTACATGGCCTAAATCATTTTAAATCATATGTTAATATGGTACAAAGATATTAACAGAAACAATGTTTAGGGAAAATAACAAATTAGACAAAGCAAGGCTTTCATAGGCTGCCAAGCCTCAATATCAAGTGCTATTCATGGGACACACATTCACTGAGTTAATCCTTCATTTAAACCTGTAAGCCGGGCCTCACATGACCAACCGCCGTTTTAACTTTGACAAGTTCAGGGTCTTTATAAGATTGATTGTCAAGAGTACGGCGGGTCATTCTAGGATTACCTGGGCGGAGTGGCAGATAGACAAGGCAGGACATCCCAAAATTTTGGTGAATACACCTAGCATCCAAGCCGACCACGAGGGTAAACAAAGCTATGTTCAGGAAACCCCCAAGTGACCTATAATAATCCATCAAGGCAGGATACCTATGTCTGAACTGCGTACTACAGCAAGTTCTCTCTGGTAACCTTTTTAGTTGGGCAACAAGCCCCCAAGTCATTTGCAACAAGGCGTATAAGCTGGATCAAAAGCGTAGCACTAGTTCGCGTCGGTGCTATACAAACAGTTTTTAACCCCTTTTCGCAACAGCATTTGGAACCGTTGCCAAGTCAGTATGGGCGATAGTGGGGTCCTTCCCACACTACCAGAAATCGTTGGGGATAGGCCCTCCTGGGACACAGGCTGGGGCAATGTGCGATCGGGCGAGGCATCGAAACCCAATCATTTTCGTAGGTATGTACATCCCACACAGTAATCCGAGAAAAAAAATCCGTAGGTATGTACATCCCACACGGTGAATCCCAGAAAAACATTTCCGTTCGTATTTATATCACAGACAGTCAATACAAGGAATACGTTTACGTTCTTATGTACATCCCACACAGTCAATCCAGGGAAAATATTTCCGTTCGTATATACATCCCACACAGTTTTATGTATACGCTCGTGTGTGAAAGGTTTAACTATCACACACGCTCTGCCTTGGTTAACTATTTGCTTTCATTAACTACATCACACACGATTTGATGTAGAAAACAGTGTGGCATTGGGCTATCCATCACAAGCGCTTTTACTGCCAGAACCATTTCCAAAGTTCCATGATCGTCTGTTCCCTTTTTATTTTTGTCTGTAATTTATTATTCGAATTGGAAAATTTGAAATATGAAACATGCAATTCAAATTCTCAGCACAATGGTTCAACAACGAATCCATAAAGGAAATTGCTAGTACAATATGTTCAGTAATTATAGGATTAGGCAGCAATTAACTATGATGAACCACAATATTTAAGGTCGGTAAAGGTGAAGAGACAAGTGTAAATCATTTTGACTGCCGACAGTGCTGAAGAAGCGGAATGCCCATAATGTGCCTTCCTGCATGCCAGAGGCATGAAGCACTTTTGTCCAACCCCCTGTGAAGATCGCCCGCCCGACTTCTAGAGCATTATCATGATAGCATGAATTATATACTTTAACCTTAGTTGCCTCCACTTCAGTCATGTAGTTTGCAAGGTAATCATCAGTAAATAGCTTTAGAAACCATTGAAAAGAGAAAAATATCAGATACTGAGGTCTAATAGAGTAACTTCAGAAACCTAAAGTTCATTGTTGTCTTCGACAAAGTGTAAATAAAGAGCTTAATTCCAATCACCCATTTCTTTCGCCTAACTATCTTTCTTAATTTCCTCACTTAACGCTTGTTCATGAATATCTCATTGCCCCATACGCAAAAGGGATCGATGCGTGGATCAGTACAGCTCATATATGTACCTACAAGGAACCAATAAATGTTAGAAGCTAAACTGAGATTGCACAAATGATGTAAAATACAGCTACCTATGTTCCTAAGTACAAGTATTTTTTTTTGAGATTTCAATATGAACTACATACAGATGTATATAGAATTATAGATATAGTTTAGATTAGAATCTAGATCACTCATTTTGCTCCGTATGTAGTCTATATTGGAATCTCTAAAAATACTTATATTTAGGAATAGCTCATGTATAAGACATCAGATGCAACTAACCTCAACGGCAGATAACAACATCGCCCATTGTAGCCCTGTGTAAGTACATGGAAAGCAAATGTTAACTACAATAGGGTTAACATCCACCAAAAATAGCAAATGGTAATAAGACGACAGCATCTGTAGTGATATCTTCATTTCGAAAGAGTAGCACGGTAGCAAAGGGATGGATTAAAAAATGGATACAACTGTTAATTGCAATAGGCTTAACAACATCCTAATTCATGTTTTGTAAGTTTGTTGCCATTGAAATACAACTCCTTAAAAATGGATACAACTGTTAATTGCAACAGGCTCAATGGCCATTGAAATCGGTACTGATAAAAATGCAATTGGCAGAGTTAAACATCATAGGACAGGTGCTGCCAGAGTAGATAATGGCCCAGTTGTCTATAAAAAGGTAGGGAAAATAGCTAAAACGTGTTAGGCATGTTTCCTACAACTTGCTTAATACATCGACCGTACAAAACATATCCATTAATTGCAATTGGTACTGGTAAGATTGAACTGGTGAGTACATACTTAGTAAGTCCTGAGAGGTAGTTGCTGGGGCACTTCATCTTGGCTAGAGCCGGCCCAAAGTCGGCGGCGGTGGAGGCGAGCTGTTCCTCCAGGTCGAAGCGTGGATCGGTGCCACTAACATGTGTACCTATAGGCAACCAGTAAATGGTAGAAGTTAAACTGCAATTGCACAAATGATGTGAAATACTGTAAGACATGGGATGCAGCTAACCTCGACGGCAAACAATAACATCGGCCATTATGACCCTGCGTAAGTACATGGGCAAGCATGTTAAGTACAACAGGTTAGCATCCACCAAAAATAGCAAATGGGCAGCATCTCTAGTAGGTCTTCATTGTGGAGAGTAGCATGGTAGCAAATGGACAGATTAAAAAATGGATACAACTATTAATTGCAACAGGCTTAACAGCATCCTAAGTCATGTTTTGTAAGTTTGTAGCCATTGAAATACAACTATTTAAAAATGGATTCAACTGTTAATTGCAACAGGCTTAATTGACATTGAAACTGGCACTGATAAAAATGCAATTGGCATAGTTAAACATCACAAGGCAGGTGCTATCAAAGCAGAGAATGGCCCAGATCTCTATAAAAAGGTAGGGAAAGTAGCAAAAACGTGTTAGGCATGTTTACTAGAATATGCTTAATACATAGAGCATACAAAACATATCCATTAATTGCAACTGGTACTGGTAAGATTGAACTGGTGAGTACATACTTGGTAAGTCCTGAGAGGTAGTTGCTGGGGCACTTCATCTTGGCCAAAGCCCGCCCAAAGTCAGCGACGGCGGAGGTGAGCTATCCCTCCGGGTCGAAGCGTGGATCAGTGCCACTGACATGTGTACCTACATGCAACTAGTAAATGGTAGAAGTTAAACTGCAATTGCACAAATTATGTGAAATACTATAAGACATGGGATGCAGCTCACCTCGATGGCAAAAAAAGCATCGACCGTTATGACCCTGCGTAAGTGCATGGATAGGCATGTTAAGTACAACAGGGTTAGCATCCACTAGAAATAGCAAATGGGCAGCATCTCTAGTGATATCCTGAGTCATGTATTGTAAGTTCGTTGCTGGTATTGGTGAAATTGAGCTGGACATGGTAATATTTGAACATCACACAGTGTGTCGTACTGAAAGAAACAAGGCACGAACATGCTCAATACATCAACTGTATAAATCGTAGCCGTTGAAAGTGGTAGTGGTAAGATTTAGCTGGTAAGATCTTACATGTTAAGTCATGGGGGGTAGTCGCTGGCGGACTTCATCTGGGCCACAGCCTGCACCATGTTGGTGGCGGCGGCGGAGGCGAGGTGTTCCTCCAGGTCAACACGCACATCGGCCATCACACCATGGACCACCATCAGCTCTTGGCGGGGGGATTTGGAGGCATGAGGATGTTTAGCAGGCGCCATTTAAGCAATTAGGCCGGGGACATGATAGAGATAGGTGGGTTACTTGACTGGATCCGAGCAGCACGTAGATGTGGCTGAAGCTATGGTTGCGGCGGCGGCGGTTTGAGATGCCGGTAGGGGGAGGCGCGAGGGGGGATACTGAGGGTGGCGATGTGGTTGGAGGAATAAATTCTGAAATCACGCGCCTAATGAAAATTTCGCTGCGAAACTTGAAACTTGGGCGAGAGAAACACACAACACAGACGAAGCGCGTAAAATACTCGTGTGTGAGAAAAAAGAAAGTTGGCAGATCCCGTCTCCAAAAAAATGTACACGTGTACTTGATTTTTTTGGTCAATGGTACACCTGGTTTATTAGGAACATCGCACAGGTAACTGACTTATGGGTCATTAACGCAAAAAACGCAGACGGTTACGGCAAAGAAACCATGTGTTTTGTGATATTTTAATGATTAACGCAAAAAAACGCACACGGGCAAACATGCTAATCAACACTCAAAGCCCTCAAAGGATGCTCTTACCGAGATTGTAAGTTAATAATACAGACTTAAATTACTACTGGTAATTTGCTCTAATACTGCAAACTTAAACTACTTCTCACATGCTGCCATCGGGGCATGCTGGCCAGACGCTGCCGTTCTTCTTCCCGGCCTTGTAAGCGCCAGCCCACCCAACTTCGATCTCCGACAAGCTCTCCTCAGCACGCTTTTTTCTTGCGGCGGCGGGACTCTCTTTTCTTGACTGCTTTCTGCCTTTTCCACTCCTTCTGTGCGGCTTTGGCCGCCTCAAAGTCCGCCCATGTAAATGTTTGGCCACCGGCGGTGATGAACTTGGCACGGCGAGATGCCATCACTTCCCTACCATGTGTGCGGTCGCGGGCGGCGAGGAATGCGGCGCGGCGGGATGCCATCGCTTCCTTATCAGTTACTATGCGCCGTGGTGCCATGGACGACGCCTAGAGAGAGCTTCGGGACGGAGTGGCCGGGCAGCCATACAGTGCGGTGGTATTCAAGAGCTCAACAACAAATTACAACAGAAATTTGGCTTCCCTTACAATTTTGCTCATTCATTATCGCACGTGGTTCACCTCTGTCGCTTCCGAAAACAGTGTGCGCTGAGCCTACTGTGCGTTGCGTTATGATTGGCCGGAACCCCAGGCACGCGGATCGCGCGTGTGCACCGTAGGATGCGCCGCGATCAAATGCCAATCCATGTCCCTCACATCACACCCGTGCAACTATAGCTGGATTGGATTTATATGCGCTAAATGCATAGAAAATGCACATAATCCCCTAAATATGGTAAATGAGTCCGGAAAAATTCCAAATTTGAACACGGTGATTTGCAGGGTGTATTTTCATCATAGAAAAAACTCCAGGGCAAAGAACGAATAAAATTTGGATTCCCCTTTAATCTTGGGGATTTCCCTCTCGAAAGCATGGAACTTCCTCGGTGATGGTTTGATTTATGAAGGGCGTGCATGACGACATAAGCCAAGCCTTCTCAAATTTTTACCAGGGCATGGTGAGGTCATACCATGGCACCATGCCAGGCGTCATATTTTTTAAGCATTTATTTCAATTTTTCTATAGTTGAGAACCCAACAAACAAACATTTGTGGTTGACTGTTGGCACATATTTCATCGAAATATCTGTCCATTCCTTGTATAAGGCATGAGAATTTACGAAATCGCACGAGCATGGTTTTCTAGGATGTTCTTGTGGACCCTTTCATGCACTGATTGTTTGAACTTGAATTATGTACATTAATGCCTAGGAAATGCACATAATCGCCTAAATATGGCAAATGCACCCGAAAAATTGCCAAATTTGAACACGATGATTTACAGGCTGTATGTTCATCATAGAAAAAAACTCATGGACAAAGGACAAAAGAAATTTGGACCCCCCCTTCAATCTTGGTGATTTCCCCCTCAAAACCATGAAACTTCCTTGGTGATGGTTCAATTTATGAAATGCGCGCTTCACAACAGAAGGAAAACATTCTCCAATTTTTACCAGGGCATGGTGAGGCCATACCATGGCACCACACCAGGCGTCATGTTTTCCAACCATGTGTTTCATTTTTTATATAGTTTTAACCCAGTAAATGAAGCGTTTATGGTTGACTATTGCCACACATTTCGTTGAAATATCTGCCCATTCCTTATAAAAGGCATGAGAATGTACTAAATACCACTAGCATGGTTTTCCAGACCGTTCTTGTGCACCTTTTCATGCACCGATTGTTCGAATTTGAATTATGTGCATAATTAATGCCTAGAAAATACACATAATCCCCTAAATATGGTAAATGAGTTCAGAAAAATGTCAAATTTGAACACGTTGCATTTGAGGCGGCATGTTGATCATTGGAAAAAAACTGAATGCCAAACTAGGACGGAAATTTAGATTCCCCTTCAATCTTGGTGATTTCCCTCTCGAAAGCATTGGACTTCCTCAGTGATGGTTCGATTTATGAAGAGCTTGCATCATGACATAACTCAAACCTTCTCATATTTTAACCAGGGCACGGTGAGGCCATACCATGGCACCACACTAGCGTCATGTTTTTCAAGCACATATTTCATTGTTCTATAGTTGATAACCCAGTAAATGACGCGTTTGTGGTTGACTATTGCCACAAATTCCATTGAAATCTCTGCCCATTCCTTGTAAAAGGCTTGAGAAATTACTAAATACCACGAGTATGGTTTTTCCAGACCGTTCTTGTGCACCCTTTCATGCACCGGTTGTTTGAATTTTAATTATGTGCATTAATGCCTACAAGATGCATATAATCCCCTAAATATTGTAAATGAACCGAGAAAAGTGTCAAATTTTAACACTGTGATTAGCAGGGTTTATGTTCATCATAGAAAAAACTCATGGATGAAGGACAAAGGAAATTTGAATTCGCATTCATTCTCGATGATTTACTATCGCACAAGATTCATCTCTGTCGCCTCTGCGAACCGTGTGTGTTCACTCACACACGCAAAAGGAAAAAGAAAACACTCGCCCACTTCGTCTCCACTCACTCGCCGCAGACTCATCCACAACTCTGCACCCTAATCTCGATGGCTATTGGCGGCGAATGTAGGACGCGTTCCAAACGGCACCGGATTTCGCCCCTACCGCTTTCCGCTACCTACCTGCACGATCATTTTAGACTACGGCAGACTGGGGTTTTCTGCGGGATTGGGCCAGGGATTTTTCTCATGGAGAAGGTAATCAACTTAATTAGCGAAATATTCACTCATCTCTTATCGCAGTCTGTCCGTCATTGCTAATCAACCTGCGGAAATCACCGTTGAATCATTTTTGATTTGGCTGATTTGTGAGTGTCCATTCATGTGTCCACAGTGCGAGCACAAATTGGCTGGGCAACTGTGGTCGTGGCCATTTGGAAACGAAGTTCTATCTCACCATTCTGGATGAATTCAAGGAGCGCTTGGTATTTTCAACCTCAACCTACGACGGTCGGCATGGCCTAAATTTGTGAACATATACCGTCTTTTGCTACATTATCTATATATTTGCATCAAATCTTTGTTACATTATCTATTTTTAATTCCATATTTTTGTACTTTTCTTTCATATATATATATATATATATATATGGATCTGTTCTATCAGTTACTCCCATATTTGCATCTTGCTTTGTTATTTCAATAGATTACGATCTTAATTTTCATTTCAAGCAGTACATCCCTTGCTTTGCAAGAACAGGAGTAGAAGGAAATCTTGGGCTTTACTTTGCTGATGACTCCCAGGATGTCATATTGACAATGCAGCATGGATTTACAATGACGGTTAGCGTAAAACTTGATAAAGATGGTCACTCCTATTTTAATGCAGACCTTTGGAGAAAAATGTTTAAGTGTTATGAACTGAAAGTTGGCAATAAAATTCTAGTGCGTGCACCACAGCCTGGTCTAATTAACATGGATGTTTACTTCCCCAATGTCATCAGCCGATCAAAGTCTGATCGAGGTTAGTGTCCTTTCAACATTCTCCATGCTGTCATATTAATATTTAAGCAACCAATTGTGATATCATATTCTGACTTCGTTCCTAGGCAATAACAAATTCTATTTACCAATTTATGCGCACTATATATTCTCCTGCCATGTTCTGAATAAATAATACCATTCCACCTTTTAAGCGGGATATGTTGGATGGATAGTGAACGATCTGTATGTTACTAACCGTACCAAATTTCACTGGAAGGACTTGAAGCATGTCATAAACTTTGTTGATAATCTGACAGAGATAGCACAATGTATGGACGCTGGATTTTGGATGGCATTAATTAGACCTATGGTGCACACACTAAACAAGACCAATTGTGTGCACAAAACGCTGGTAAAAAGTCTTATTTTAATGTTGATGCTCATAAACTATATATATATATATATCTTCAACGATATGTTACAATTGTTTTTTATTCTACATGTCATCAAAAATTGCCCCCTATAGCAGTTCCTAGATCGATTTCCCGATGTGGTCGAATTACACATGTGCCTGCTAATAACACCAAAGTGATTGCAAGGTACTGCATTTTTCGCAGAAATGGAACCATTCAAATTAACAAGTTCTCACTTCTCGTGGCAATGCATCCATATTGGAAAATTGGAGACACTGTTCTACTCATGCTCTACCAAGGCACAGGAGGGCTCTTCCTTCTCTTCCTTTTCATTGACGAGATGCCAAGTCGCCGTGATCAAGTTGCTTCCAGTGGATAGTTGTCGTTGTTGGCCCTCGGCCTCTTAAAATGTGCTAGCTGTTACTATATATGTTAAGTATGTAGATATGGACCATATGGTTGTTGGCCCTTAGCCTCTTGAAATGTGATAGTTGTTACTATGTTAAGTAGGTGGATATGGATATGGTTGTCAAAACCGTGTTACGAAGATCCTCCTTTTCTCGAATAGTGTAACCACTATATATATGTTACTCAAATGCTGTTACCCAAGTTCATAAATTTTCATGGAAAGTATTAGTATCGTACATAGTTCATTGAGTTTAAGCATGTGCCCTTGTCCAGAAGGCATTTGCATATGAACTGTCCATATTACAAATTCACACACATGTTAACATAAGGAAATGTATGTGTAACATACTAATCATCGCACACGAGTACTCGCAGACGCATTATGTGCGATACTCCGCCATCGCAAGCAACTAGTTTGCATTTTTCAAAGTTTTTTGTACACATAGAATCGCACATGAAGTAACCGTATTGACAATCTATGTTGTAATTTCTCATCGCAAATAGTTCATCCGAGTCGGCTGTTTGCCACGTATCACACACATCTTGTTTACACGACTCATTTGTGTTCTTTTGGCTCATCGTAAACAGTTCATCCATGTGAACTGTATGCCGCATATCACAGATATCTTGTTAAGTTGAACCGTTTATGCTGTGTCCCCTAATCGAAAATAGTTCGTCTGAGTTAACCGTATGCCGTATATCGCACACACATTGATATGGCCGCCCGTTTCTGTTGTTCTACCTCATCGCAAATAGCACGAATGGATTAATCGTGCGTCCTGCATTGCACACACATTATTATGGCTGCCCATTTCTATTGTTCTGCCTCATTGCAGACAGTTTGAATTGATTAACCGTGTGTCCTACATCGCACACGCAACTAAAATCTGAACCGTGTTTGATGGCTCTGCCATCACAAACATTTTGCACCTTTTTTGATAGGTTTTTTACACCACCGTTTGCGATTATTGCATCGCACAGTTTCGGCAAAGGGTCTCTGATCGTAGTGTCGCATTAGCAGTATCCTACAGTAGTGTAGTCACAGCTATGCTCAATGAGTAGGAAGCCTCCATGTAGTTTGTAACAAGGTGTGTAAGCCGGATCAAGAGGGTAAGAACAGCTATGCTCATTGAGTAGGAAGCCCCCAAATGACCAATAATGTGATAAGCCCATAAGAAAGGATACCCATGTTTGAACCGCGCATCATGGCAGCAAGTTAACTTTGGCAACCTTTAATTTTTCCTGAGAACTCGAACTTGCGAGAGATGGATTCTTTTTGAACTGGAATTTTAAACCAGATATTGAGAGCTTCAAAGCTTTGTGAGAGACAGATTTCCCTTGAGACGGATTTTAAACTAGAATCCTTCATTTTAAGCCAGAAATTTTCTAACGTCCTTTAAATTTTCATCAATATGACAGTAGCCTCAGGGACTGGTTTATTTCCCCTCCAATGACCCGGGGTTATGAATTGGTTGAGTCATGTCATTGTAGCCCCTGAGTCTCAAGACGACTCGACTAGTTGGCTTAAGATTCTTCATACTTGACCATGATATTAACCGGTATATGAATGGCAGAACATTGTCCATTCAACCCTCCGGTGCAGGCGGAGGCTAATAATATAATATGATTTTCTCCAGAATTGTTGGAATAGACTGGACCGCAGGGCAGATAGTAAAGACGTCCGCGACATCAGAGACAGCACGGACGCAGGTGAGTCGGCCATGGGCACGGGCAGATGAGTCGGCCGTGGCATTATAAGCCGGTGCAGACTAGGAGTAATTCACAGGCGCGGTAAGCCCGCGGACGGGCGAGTCAGCCACGTCATGTTGATGTAGACTGGCGCCACAGAGGTGGCGGCTTGCACATACACTCGTGGAGAATTATGGAATGGCCAAATGCTAGCGCATGATATCCATGATATGACTATCGCTCTTGTAGTGAACAATTGTTCTACATCAAAATATCACAAGCCAGAGTACTTGTTCTTTATTTTAAGAATAAAAAATGTATCAATAAAAATTGATTGGATGGATTTCATCTGATTCATCTGGACGATAGATGATCCGTATGTAGCGTTTGTGAATACCCTCGAGCAATTCCAACAGCGATGGAGCAACAAAAAATAGGCCTCCAGGATGCCCTGTATATGTGGGTGTACCAATAACAAATATAGCCATGTGCGCTCTGTTGACTCCGACTCTCCCAATCTGTGAATAATAACCAGTAGACAACCACAAGGAAAGCCCTGAAACAACATGACATTTTTCTCCAGCATGCTTTTTGATCAAACCATCCATAGTCTTTTGAGTAACATCCAACAACATGTTAACTCCAGCAGATGCAAGCGGCAGCAGCAGTTGTAGAGATGGTGTGTATGACGATGTGTGGCAGAAACAAAAGCAAACTCCAACAGGACCAGCTCGTAGTAGCAAAGGCCATCGGGCGGCCGCGGCGGCTCAAACAGTAGTGGAGGCCGGGTCAAAGCTCTACACTTTAGGCCACCGGTTCGAGTCCCAACTAATGCGGATTTAAAGCAGTGCATAAGCGAGCAGTTGGAGGTGACAGTTTAAATGACGGGCGGCTTGACGGCTGCCGTGAGGCACATCCATGATGGCGTCTTAGCACAGGAGAGCCCACATTAGTGGAGGGGGGTGAGTCATGGCGCCGAGGCTAGCGCCAGGGCGCCTCCCGGGCTGGCAAACCAGTGGCGGAGGAGGCACGTGAACTAACTTGCAGCAGAGACTCCGGTGGGCGACGGCTCACAGTGGCAGTGACCAGCCCAGACCATAGAACGGGTGAGGGTGAATCACCAGCAAAGGCGGCGCGCCGGCAGCTTAAATGGAGTTGCATGAGTCGGGGCGACTTTACACACGACAGGGGCCTCTCAACACTGCCCCTATGGCTCAACGTGCGGCAGATGCGGAGGGCAGAACCGGCCATGGAGGTGATGACAGCGGCCAGCGGCTCTGCGGAGATGGAGCAAGGCGGCGGCGTTGACTTGGAGATGTAGCCAGCCATGGTGGAGTAGTGAATTGAGGTCGAGCTCGGAACAGACCCTCCGGTGCAGTGGCGACCCGGAGACCGGGATGACCCTGCGACGGAGGCTCGAGGCCGAGGCCAGCGGAGGAGCGTCTGCGGTAAGGCGGAGCAAGGTGGCTCAGTCGCAGTTGTCGGCGTCCTGGGAACAGGGGTGCCCACACTTGCCTGCCTGCAGCCCACGAGCATGGATCCATCAATGGTCCAGTACGGCCCAGCTTTAGTAGCAACAACTCAAGACCCTCGCGAGGGGCCAAGCTTCGCGAGGCGGACAACATCAAGACCTCCATAGGGGCAGCCTCACTAGGCTGGTCCTGAGGAGCGGAGATATCTATGCAAGGGGCACTTCACGAGGTTCACGTGATGTTAGCCATGACGACCAAGGCTAAGCGGGCGCCAGCGGGCGTAGTGTAACAGTTTCCTCTTTGGTGCTAAGGAGGCAAGCGCAGGCGCGGAGTCCCCAGGAATCAGGCAAATTTTTCCATATCAGTGCAACAAGACCAAGACCAGCTGAACGGCGGGACGGAGGTCATCATGGAGCCCATAGCAGTGTCACCACTAGAGCCTTTGGCAGGCGAAGACTACTTTTGTCAGGATTACTTGTACTAGTTATCCCCCTTCAACCTTGGCCATTGTGGGATCCCTTCCCGCCTAAACATTTGGGAAGAGGACCAAGGCCACTATAAATAGGACCTAGCCACCACTGTAGGAGGAGGACGATTCGGAAGGATCATTCGGGTCACCCTAACACTCACCAGCTCATCGAGCTCAAGAACACCTCACCTCTCGAGGCTGTTCATCCAATGTACTAGTTCATCCTCAGCCTCTCGAGGCAATCCACCCCACACTGGAGTAGGGTATTACACCACAAGGTGGCCCGAACCAGTATAAACCCTTGTGTCTCTCTTGTTCTTTGGGTTCATCGAGCAAGGCCATGGGATCATTGAGCGAGCGAGCTAGCGAGAGAGTGTTCTTCGTGCGCACCCCAGTGTTCGAACCTCTCAAGGGTGTGTGAAACCCGTAATCCAACATTTGGCGCGCCAGGTAGGGGTGCGCCGAAGCCCCTCTTTCATCAATCGACCTGTCGACACCCCGTGAATCTGATGTCTGACGATCCGAGGACTCACACTGACCATTGGGCTACTTGGCCGTCTGGGCGGCGCCTTCCGCTCAAGAAGATCTCAAATCCACATCCCAGGCGGCCCGCACACCGCCGGGCGCGGGCGGCGCTGACCGGCGCCCTCTACCCCCGCGCAGCGGTGCACGCGGGCCACCACGCGGTCTTCAGGCTATGCTACAACAACGGCACGTCACACCCAACGGGAGCAGGAAAACACGCGAGCCACGCTCATCGTGGCGCGGGAGCTACTGCGATGCAGGCTGGCGGAGAGCGGTCGCGATCCGCTGCTGGAGCGCATTGCTGATACGTCTCCAACGTATCTATAATATATGAAGTATTCATCCTGTTATTTTATCATTCTTGGGTGTTTTACAATCATTTTATAGAAACTTTATATAATTTTTGGGACTAACCTGTTAACCCAGTGCTCGGTGCCGCTTGCTGTTTTTTGCTTGTTTATTACATCGTAGAAAATCAATATCAAACGGAGTCCAAACACCACGAAACTTTATGGAGATTGTTTTTGGACCAGAAGGAACCCAATGGGCCAGAGCTACACCTGGGGGGTGCCCCGTGGGGGGCACAACCCACCAGGGCGCGCCAGGGCCCCCTGGCGCGCCCAGGTGGGTTGTGCCCACCTTGGTGGCCTCCCGCACCCCCTCTTTGCACTTTAAATTCCCAAATATACTAAAACCTTTCAAGTTTAACCTATATCATAAGTTCCGCCGCTGCAGGGCTCCGTAGCCACCGAAAACCAATCTAGACCCGTACCGGCATCCTGCTGGAGGGGGGAATCATCTCCGGTGGCCATCTTCATCATCCCGGCGGCCACCACGATGAGGAGGGAGTAGTCCACCCTCAGGGCTGAGGGTTTGTACCGGTAGGTATGTGTTCAATCTCTCTCTCTCTCTCTCTCTCTCATGATCTATATCATGGTCTTTGTTAATATAGTCGGATCATATGATGTCTCTCTCCTCTATACTGTTGTTGTGATGAATTGAATCTTTACCCTTTGAAGTTTTTTCATGTCGGATTGAATGTTTAGATTTGAGAACACATGATGTATGTCTTGCGGTATGAATACTTGAGGTGACAATTGGGGTATCTTATTGATTCACTTGATATATGCTATGTCATTAAACTCGTGGATTCCCGTGGTGATATCGGGGTAATCTATACATAGGGGTTGATGCAGGTTTTTATTATCTTTTCTCCGATGGAAACTTTGGGGTCTCCTTGTAGTTCTTTGTGTGGATTTAGTATTATGAATATGAATATGCTTTTTTGTTATTCTAGTACGAACCCTAGGATTGATTGAACAGAAAAAATAGCTTTGCGTTATTTTAGTATGAACTCTTGAATAGATCGAACGGAAAGAATATATTTGATGTGGTTTAGTACCCTACAAACAATTCCTATCTTTTGTTTCTCGCTAATAGGAACTCGGGAGTGATTCTTCGTTACACTTTGAGTCATAATCATATGATCCAACTATGTTAGCACTGTTGGGAGATTGCACTAGTGAAAGTACGGACTCTAGGCCTCATTTTTAAGCATTGCAATACCGTTTTTGTGCCCGTTTACTATTTTCTACCTTGCTGTTTTTTATTGTTCCTATTACAAAAATCAATATCTACTATCATTACTACAATTTTATTACCATCTCTTCCCTGAACTAGTGCACCTATACAAATTACCATTGTATTTGCTATGTTGGGGACATAAGAGACTTTTTGTTATTTGGTTGTAGGGTTGTTTGAGAGAGACCATCTTCATCCTACGCCTCCCATGTATTGATAAACCTTAGGTCATCCACTTGAGGGAAAATTGCTACTGTCCTACAAAACTCTGCGCTTGGAGGCCCAACACGAGTCTACAAGAACAAGTTGTGTAGTACACATCAAGCTCTTTTCTAGTGCTATTGCTGGGAGGTGAGTGCTTGAAGATATATCTTTGGATCTTGCAATTGAATCTTTTAGTTTCTTGTTTTATGACTAGTTTGGTTTATAAAAGAAAAATACAAAAAATGGAATAGAGGTTGCATCATATTATTCATCATCTTTATAACATCTTTCTTGAAAATTATGGTTCGGAAAATTGTGCTCAACTGTTAGAAGAAGAAGTCAATAAAATATTTGGCACAAAATATTTGAATGATGAGCATGTTTGCAATGTTGTTAGTATGAATTCTTTGAATATCCATGATGCTAATGATATGCAAAGCCATAAGCCTGGGGATGCTATATTTGATGAAGATGATATTTTTAGTCCCCCAAGATTTGATGTGCAAATTTTTTATAATGATTTCATGCCTCCTATTTATGATGATTATATTGATGAAAGTGGATTTGGAGAGGACATGACTTTATTTAATGATGAATCCACCATTTTGGATGAGGCTTTAATTGACTATGATAATAAAGTACCTATCTATGATGATTATGGTGATGACATGTATGCTACAAATAAAAATGATAACCATGAAACTTGTCATTATGATTTTAATTTTCAATCTCATGATAGTTATTTTGTTGAGTTTGCTCCCACTACTATTGATGAGAATAAATTTTCTTATGTCGAGAGTAAAAAAAATTCTATGCTTATGTATCATGAAAAGAATGCTTTATGTGATAGTTATATTGTTGAATTCATTCATGATGCTACTGAAAATTACTATGAGAGAGGAACATATGCTTTTACATATTGCAATAATATCCAATTTCCCTCTCTATGTGTTGAAAATCTTAAAGTTTTGCTTGTTTTGCCTTCCAATGCTAGTTGATTCTTGCTCCCATAAATTGTTTGCTCACAAAATCCCGATGATAGGAAGTGTGTTAGGCTTAAATGTGCTTGTCATGTGATTCATGATGCTCTCGTTATGTTTCAATTCTTATCTTTTATGCGAGCATCATTGAAATCATCATGCCTAGCTTCAAAGCCATAAAAGAAAAGCGCTTGTTGGGAGACAACCCAACACTTTTACCTACTGTTTTTGTGTGTTCACATGATTATGCTACTGTAGTAATCATGTTTTATTGCTTTTGTTTCAATAAAGGCCATGTAAAGCCTTTGGGATCATGTCGGGTGTCGGTGTCAAAACCGGCGGATCTCGGGTAGGGGGTCCCGAACTGTGCGTCTAGGTCGGATGGTAACAGGAGGCAGGGGACACGATGTTTTACCCAGGTTCGGGCCCTGTTGATGGAGGTAAAACCCTACATCCTGCTTGATTGATATTGATGATATGGGTAGTACAAGAGTAGATCTACCACGAGATCAGAGAGGCTAAACCCTAGAAGCTAGCCTATGGTATGATTGTTGTTCCCCCTACGGACTAAAACTCTCCGGTTTATATAGACACCGGAGAGGGCTAGGGTTACACAGAGTCGGTTACAATGGTAGGAGATCTACATATCCGTATCGCCAAGCTTGCCTTCCACGCCAAGGAAAGTCCCTTCCGGACAAGGGACGAAGTCTTCAATCTTGTATCTTCATAGTCCAGGAGTCCGGCCGAAGGTATAGTCCGGCCATCCAGACACCCCCTAATCTAAGACTCCCTCAGTAGCCCCCGAACCAGGCTTCAATGACGACGAGTCCGGCGCATAGATTGTCTTCGGCATTGCAAGGCGGGTTCTCCTCCAAATTCCATGTACCTGTTGAATAGTGTCCGGTTTCTTGTAAATGTAGTGCTCCTTGGCTTCTACGCCCAATAATGATCGTTTTCCACGTGTCAAACGAATACGAAAAGTCAGGGTGTTTTTTACATTTACACCCCTAGCCGCGTGAATGGGCCGCCTATTTAAGGGGACGAGGATTTAGATCCAAACCACACCTTCTCCCTTCCGCGAGTATTCATCAGAGCGTATCCGACAGAGGTCCATTCTATCATGGCCAGCCGCCGCAGCTCCTCCTCTCGCCCTTCCAGCCCTCAGCCTGGAGATTGGAAGAGGTGCTCCATCCCGCACAGCGAGCTGGTGAAGCTCCAGACCAAGGGATTTCTCCCCCCGACCTATATGGACCCGGTTCGAGCCGGACTTGCCACCTATAATGGCGGAGAGCAAGCGGAGAGCGCCCCCAATCCCTCCAAAGGAGAGCGGGTATGCCTTGCCCCTTACTTAATAAGAGGGCTCCGATTTCCAATTCATCTGTTTCTCTGGGGGCTTCTGGAGTTCTATGGCCTCCAGCTGCACAACCTCATGCCTGCCTCCATATTGCATATCGTGGGCTTCGTAGCGCTTTGCGAGCTGTTTTTGGGCTGTGAGGCTCATTTCGCACTGTGGAAAAGGCTATTCTGCCTTGTGCCCCGCTTTAAGGAGGGGTCGATATATCAAGTGGGCGGAGCCGAAGTGTGGCGCATCGCCGGGACCGGATATCTATCCGGAACCCCAAAGAAGGCATCCGAGGACTGGCCTTCAGAATGGTTTTATATAGAGGACGTTCCGCTGCCGGATCCTGTCCGGATCGGCCTCCCTGAGTTCGACAGTGCTCCCCTAAAGAAGCGCCTAAGCTGGCGTCCACAGAGCCCTCAGAGGGAAAGCGATAGGGACGTTATTTACCTGATGGGCCAGATAAGATTGTTAGCTCATTCCGGACTGACCATGATCGGGGTCATGGCCGCATGCATCATGCAAGGGGTGCAGCCGCTTCAGTATAGAGGCCGCCCCATGTGGGACTTCAACGGGGAGGACGACGCCACCCGCTATGGCCGTAAGGGGCCGGATTCGGCTGCCGCTCTAATAAAGACCTTGTCCGATTTGTACAAGGGAGAAGAGGAGGAATTTCTCCGCGTCAACCCACGGGGTAGATTTTCTATGTACAATCCCCCGAGTTGGGTAAGTGGACACTTTTACTTGCCCATTCGTTTTATATTCCCATTGTTAAATTTTCAGTCTAACGACTTCAATGCAGGAACTGTGTCAGGCTGTTAAAGAAATAAACAACCCTCCTCCACAACCCGAGGATCCGGGACGGTTGCTCGACCCGGCCTCTCAAGAGGATCCGGACTTATCTGTGGAGCTGATTGATGGAGTGTTTCATCAATTGAGCAGGGACAACGCCTTGGTGGCCATTACGGCCGATTATCCAGGGCTACTCCCAGCCTCACAGGTAACTGAGACCGGAGTCTCAGCACATTGAAAAGGGATCTGTCCTCGCGTGTTTTCGGTTACCGTATGACAACCGTGTTTTGCAGGGGAGGTCCTTGAGACGGGAGGCCGAGCCTGCGGCGACTAGCCAACGAGGGGCGACAAGGCCCCGTGAGCTGAAAAGAAGTGCGGTCCGGAATGAGGCACCGGCGCAAGTATAGCGCGCCACCTTATTCCCAGGTGTTACTCCTTCGAGGCATATTAACACTCGTGCTCTCTTCAGGATGAAGAGACCTCGCCGGACTATATCCGGAGAGGCTTCCAATCACGCCTCCACCAGCCAGGCTCCAAAGCCTGGTCTGGAAGCGGAGGCGAACACGAGGCGCGCACCGGACGCTCCTCCGACGGAGGATGCGGACAGGCTGTCTGCCACCAATTCCGAGGTGGAGAGTGCCATGAACCACAGGCATCGCCGGACAGTTCTTCGCGACGCTTGTTTCTCCCAAGAGGTATTGGATGCCTTCAATTTGGGAGACGCGTACCTCCATGCTGCTCAAAATGGTCTAGCCAGAGCCACGGAGCAGTATGTGAAAGACATACGGGTAAGAAAATTTTGGTAATTATATATGTATACCAGTAGCCCCCGAGACTTGAAACAGTTAGAATAACTGATTTAAGGATCATCTGTTATGCAGGTTCTTACAGAAAAGAATACCCTGCTGTCCCAGGAGCTGGAAGAGTGCAAAGCCCAACTTGAGGCCGCACTAGCCGCGGCAGGGGAGCCCAAGGATACCTCCTTTGGTAATATATGCTTCGAAAGATAAGTATTTTGCGAAGTGCGGCGTGGGTGCAAATCTGACAAATGAAACTGCAGATGGCGCCAGATTAAATCCGGAAGTGCAACAACTCCGATGCCAGCTAAAGGCTGGTGAGAGCGTGCTGACAAAGGTGAGGCGGGAGAAGAACGATCTCCAAGATGCCAACACCAAGCTAGGTGTTGAACTGAAGGACTTTCGTGCCCAGCTGTTGGACTCCGTGAAGGAGAATCAGTGGCTTGAACGCGGCATATATAGTAAGTGCTTAAACAAACTTTGAGAAAAAGAGTTCGGCGAGGAAGTCGACTAACAGAGTAATGTCTGTAGGTATGCTGACAGGTCGTCTTGCCGAGGAAATGCCCGGTTCTACGTGTGACCTTCTTCCCGAGCTCTCACAGCTGCACGAGCGAGTTCGGCAGGTGATGCAAGGCGTCGCCCATGCCTTGTGGCCGTCCGTCTCCATGCCCGAAGGCCTTGGAGAGCTTGTAGAGAAGCTGAAGGGAGCGCGGCGGCGCTTCTGATGGTGGAAGATGTCGGCCTGCTGTCAAGGCGCCAGGGAGGCCTGGGCCATGGTGAAGACGCGGTACACGAAGGCTGACCCAAACCACATGGCCGAGGTCGGACCCGTAGGGCCCGATGGGAAGGAGATCCCTGTGAGCTTAGTATACGGCCAAGTAGAGTTGGTCGCAAAGTATTCCCAACAGGACTGTAAACTAGACAGCCTGTTAGATGGAATTGAAGAGGAATACAATCAGTCAGATTGACTACGTAATTTTAATTGACATGTGTAATGCCTTCCAGCTGGATTGTAGATCGTTTGTCATGGCCGACCTTTTCTCTTCAACCTCAGGACCTGACGGTCCGGAGTGTGTCCGAATAACCTCGCGGTTATATAAGAACCGGGGTATGCATGGAGACCAGGCGTAGGGGTCATTAGTGCTTGAACAGACAAGTGCCCAACTAGTTATCTTATATTACATGGTTAGTAAGAAACATCTTCCAGGGAGAATAGTTCCGTTAGGGGTTCCTTTCCCTGGGAGGCATGCCCTAAAGTGCATGTCCATTCTGCGAAAAGAGACGCAGGAAAAACATCTGGGGGCGTATAGATAAATAAGTGAAAGAAAAGATCATCTTTAGTTCACCGACTGAATATTCCCTTAAGAACGCTAGCTTTCGGCTTCACCCAGTCTGAGGTACACATCCGGCTGACCCGGCAGTAACAATCACAGAGGTGCTCCCTTTACCACCTAGACGAACAATCGGGAATGTAGGGGTAAGCACATGAGCCAGGCAACCCAGCTTGGCCAAAACTTAAGTCATATCGATGCATATAATGGCGAATAAAAGGTACATGCGGAAGTGTGATACATGTGTTGGGCATGAAGCCCGTATAAATAAGCTTCTATTTAAAGAAGCCCCCAGGTTTAATGAGCGCGGATAGCGCGTCACTTTATGAGACTTTAAAGGCCATAAGAGAGAGAGAGGAGAAGGAGAGAAATGTAAGACAGAAAGTATATAAAAAATGGACAGAGGAAGGAGACGAACACAGAGTCCGGCGCTAGGCATATAATCTTCGTAGACGGGCTGCGTTCCATGGGTTCGACTCGAGTCGGTTATCCGATGCATCTCGCATGCGTACGCTCCACTAGTTAGGACTTGGTCGATTATGAAGGGACCTTCCCACTTGGGCTTGAGTTTTTCCTTTTTCTTCTCCGGCAGGCGTAGAACTAATTTGCCAACGTTGTAATTTTTGGCCCGTACTTCTCTGCTTTGGTATCTTCGAGCCTGCTGTTGATAGAATGTGGAACGGGCTTTTGCCACGTCACGCTCTTCCTCTAAGGCATCCAAACTATCCTGCCGATCGAGCTCGGCTTCTCTTTCTTCGTACATGCACACTCGAGGTGAGTCATGAATTATGTCGCAGGGCAAAACTGCCTCTACGCCGTACACCATGAAGAATGGTGTGTATCTGGTGGTGCGATTCGGCGTGGCCCGCAGCCCCCAGAGTACGGAGTCGAGCTCCTCTACCCAGTGCGTATTAGATTCCTTAAGGGATCGCCCTAATCTGGGTTTGATGCCGCTCATGATAAGACCATTTGCATGTTTGACCTGGCCGTTGATTTGTGGGTCATAGACGGAAGCATAATCGAGCTTGATGCCCATGTTTTTGCACCAGAGTTTTACCTCATCGGCCGTAAAGTTCGTGCCGTTATCAGTGATGATGCTGTGGGGGACACCGTAACGGTGTGCAACCCCGGATAGAAAGTCTATCACCGGTCCGGATTTGGCCGTCTTAACAGGCTTGGCTTCTATCCATTTGGTGAACTTATCCACCATGGCAAGTAAGTATTTTTTCTTGTGGGTTCTGCCTTTAAGGGGTCCAACCATGTCAAGCCCCCAGACCGCGAAGGGCCAAGTGATGGGGATAGTTTGGAGGGCGGTGGGTGGCATATGGCTTTGGTTTGCAAAATGCTGGCAACCGACGCATCGTTGGACTAAGTCCTGGGCGTCTGCCCGGGCCGTCGGCCAATAAAAGCCTGTATGGAAGGCCTTGCTTACAAGGGACCGAGCTGCAGCGTGATGTCCGCCGAGTCCGGCATGAATTTCAGCCAGGAGGTTCCGCCCTCCCTCTTCGGAGATGCACCTTTGATGGACTCCGGTGGTGCTTTTCTTATAAAGCTCTCCCTCGTGGACTTTATAGGCTTTAGATCACCGCACTATGCAGCGTGCCTCATTTTGGTCCTCAGGGAGTTCCTGCCTGGTAAGGTAGGCGAGGAATGGTTCTGTCCACGGGGCGATGACAGCCATTATTACGTGGGCTGAAGGTGTTATTTCATTGGCAGAGCCTCCAATTGTGTCAGAATGTTCGGTGTCGGGCAGTGCGGTTGGGTCTGGGCTGCTATTGCCAGGTTCCCCTTCCCATACTACGGACGGCTTGAACAGCCTTTCCAAGAATATGTTGGGGGGACTACATCGCGTTTGGCGCTGATGCGTGCCAGGACATCTGCCGCCTGATTATTTTCCCGGACTATATGGTGAAATTCGAGCCCTTCGAACCGAGCTGCCATTTTTGGGACGGCATTGCGATAAGCTGCCATTTTTGGATCCTTGGCATCAAAGTCTCCATTTATTTGGGATATTGCGAGGTTCGAGTCCCCGCGCACCTCTAGGCGTTGAATGCCCATGGATACTGCCATCCGAAGACCATGTAAAAGGGCCTCATATTCGGCTGCGTTGTTGGAGTCTGTGTACATTTTCTGGAGTACATATTGAACTATGTCTCTTGTGGGGGACGTCAAAACGACGCCAGCCCCTAGACCGGCCAACATTTTGGAGCCATCGAAGTGCATGACCCAGTTTGAATATGCGTCGTACTCTTTAGGGAGTTTGGCCTCCATCCATTCTGCGACGAAGTCGGCCAAAACTTGCGACTGATAGCTCGCTGTGGCTTGTAAGTGATGTCAAACGGGAGGAGCTCAATGGCCCATTTTGCAATCCGGCCCATCGCGTCGCGGTTATTTATAATATCGTTAAGTGGCACTTCCGAGGCTACTGTTATTGAACACTCTTGAAAGTAGTGTCGCAGCTTCCGGGATGCCATAAATACCGCGTACGCAATCTTTTGATAGTGCGGGTACCGTGACTTGCATGGAGTAAGGACAGTGGACACATAATAGACCGGCTTTTGAAGGGGGGATTTGTGTTCATCCGTTTCTCGTTCGACGACGAGCACTGCACTTACGACCTGATGGGTTGCTGCAATGTATAATAGCATTGGTTCGCCAATGTTTGGCGCGGCCAGGACTGGGTTTGTTGCCAAGATGGCTTTTATTTCGTCGAGTCCGGCCGTGGCTGCATCCGTCCACTCGAAGTGTTCGGTGCACTGAAGGAGGCGGTAAAGGGGTAGGGCCTTTTCTCCTAAGCGGGAGATAAAGCGGCTTAGAGCCGCCACACATCCGGTTAATTTTTGTATTTGTTTGAGGTCCTTCGGGATATCCAATTGTGACAGAGCTCGGATCTTGGCTGTATTTGCTTGAATTCCTCTATCGGATACAATGAAGCCCAAGAGCTTTCCGGCTGGAACGCTGAAAACGCATTTTTCCGGGTTGAGCTTGATGTCGTATGTTCGGAGGTTATCGAATGTTAGCCTCAAGTCGTCTACTAGAGATTCGACATGTCTTGTTTTAACGACCACATCATCTACGTATGCCTCCACTGTTTTGCCGATCTGGTTTGCCAGACATGTCTGAATCATGCGCTGATATGTTGCGCCGGCGTTTTTGAGCCCGAAGGGCATTGTGTTGAAGCAGAATGGGCCGTATGGTGTGATGAATGCCGTTGCGGCTTGGTCTGACTCTGCCATCTTTATTTGATGGTAGTCGGAGTATGCGTCGAGGAAACACAACAAATCGTGTCCTGCGATAGCGTCGATAGTTTGATCGATGCGGGGGAGAGGGAAGGGATCCTTTGGGCAAGCCTTGTTAAGGTCTTTGAAATCAACGCACAGGCGCCAGGATTTGTCCTTCTTTGGTACCATCACCAGGTTTGCTAGCCAGTCCGGATGTTTGATATCTTTGATGAATCCGGCCTCCAATAGCTTGGCTAGTTCCTCTCCCATGGCCTGTCTCTTAGGTTTGGAAAAATGCCGAAGAGCCTGTTTGACTGGCTTGAATCCTTTTAGGATATTTAAGCTGTGTTCGGCCAGCCTGCGTGGGATTCCTGGCATGTCTGAAGGGTGCCAGGCGAAAATGTCCCAGTTTTCTCGTAGGAACTCTCGCAGTGCGGCGTCTACATCAGGGTTTAACTGTGCCCCGATGGAAGCTGTTTTATTGGGGTCCGTTGGATGGACCTGGAATTTGACTATTTCGTTCGCCGGTTTAAAGGAGGTGGACTTGGATCTTTTATCGAGTATCACATCATCCCTATTCACCGTGGAACGTAGCGCAGTCAGTTCCTCAACCACTAGGGCTTCGGATAGCACCTCGAGGGCCAGTGCGGCTGTCTTGTTTTCGGCGCGGACTGCTATGTTCGGATCACTAACAAGAGTGATGATTCCATTAGGCCCGGGCATCTTTAGCTTCATGTACCCGTAATGGGGTATTGCTTGGAAGACTGTAAACGCTTCCCGCCCTAGCAGAGCGTGATACCCGCTACTGAACGGGGCCACCTGGAACGTGACCTCTTCGGACCTGTAATAATCCGGCATGCCGAACACCACATCTAGTGTGATTTTTCCTGTACAGCGTGCTTCCCGACTAGGGATTATTCCTCTAAAGGTTGTGCTGCTTCGCTCAATAAGGTTCCAGTCTATTTCCATTTTTGAAGGGTTTCCTCATAAATGAGGTTCAATCCGCTGCCGCCATCCATGAGTACCTTGGTAAGACGAAAGCCATCCACTATTGGACTGAGGACCAATGCGGCTGGTGCTCGGGCTGTTTGGAATTTAGGTTCGTCA
The DNA here is from genome assembly GCF_002162155.2 of Triticum dicoccoides. Classification (NCBI taxonomy): domain Eukaryota; kingdom Viridiplantae; phylum Streptophyta; class Magnoliopsida; order Poales; family Poaceae; genus Triticum; species Triticum dicoccoides. The sequence goes on along the minus strand of NC_041390.1, from coordinate 310,525,585 downwards.
CTGGCGTTAAAAGTAATAGCCGTGTCACTCCATGGGTTTATTGTTGCTACTTGGTAGACTTCGGCAAGGCCGCGGAGTGTTCTTTTTCGCATATTATTTGATCCCAAAGTCTCGAAGACTGTTAATACCGTACTGGTTTCTCTGGGGTGGCTTTCTGTGGCTTCTGGAATTAGAAGATCTTCGCCATTTTTTGCCACCTGCCGGAGTATCCAACATGCTCTAAGGCTGTGAGTTAGTGTGGCGCCTTCTGCACTGTGAATTTTATAGGGTCCATCAAGCCATCCTTCCAGTACGGTTTCGTGCCCTGTAGAGGGCTTTTGCTTTTTGGTATTGAACCCGGGTGTCTGATGATGATGCACCCTTTTATTTCGGACCAGGTTTGTATTCAAGGCCGGATTGTCCCAAAATATTGTTTCGGTTTTCCAGGCGCTTTCCATCGCACAGTACATACGTACTATGGACGCCAAGTCAGCAAAGCGTGTAATATCACGGTGACTTATGGCTTTGAGGATTCCCTTGTCCGTGCAATTATTGCAGAAGAACGGAATTGCATCTTCCTCGCGGCAGTCCTTTATCCTGTTCATAACCAGGAGGAATCTGGCCCAGTAATGATGTACTGTTTCTTCGGGCTCTTGCCTAATTTGGGATAGATCGCTTATGTACGGGTGGGTGGGTGGAATCAAATCCGAAACCTCATCCAATCTGAGACCCAGGGGCCAAGGAGTTTCCGAACTCGAACGTTGGGATTCTTGGATGCGGCCCAATGAATCTAGTCCGTCGCCTGACTTTAAGTTCAGGTCTTGAGTGATATCCTCCCCTCCGCGGGTATCCGGCTTGGAGGGATCGGGAATCCGGACATAGCTAGTCCTTAAGATAGATGAAGGGTCGCCGCACTGTCCCTCTACCACGGCAACATGATGGGTGACCTGGGGAGAGTTAATCTCTCTCAGATCGGGTTTAGGCCCAATCTGGTCGTAATCCGTAGCGACTCCCAGGGTGGCGATGCGATCCAAGAGCTCGTTTAGGGAAGAGAGCTCCATTGGATCTAGCTGCTCGGCGAATTCCGAGCTGACGTGAAGATTGCTTTCGATGACCCGAGAGGTCATCGTCGGCGCAGCAGCCGAACAGGCGGTCATAAGGAAACCGCCTAGCCGGAGAGTTTGGCCGACAGCCAAAGCTCCCTTAGCAACGGTGCTGTCTTTAAAGACGGGATGAGGCATGCTTCCTGATGGCGACGACACAGAGGAACTCTCAATGAAAGCACTAATGTCGGTGTCAAAACCGGGGGATCTTGGGTAGGGGGTCCCGAACTGTGCGTCTAGGTCGGATGGTAATAGGAGGCAGGGGAAACGATGTTTTACCCAGGTTCGGGCCCTCTTGATGGAGGTAAAACCCTACGTCCTGCTTGATTGATATTGATGATATGGGTAGTACAAGAGTAGAGCTGCCACGAGATCAGAGAGGCTAAACCCTAGAAGCTAGCCTATGGTATGATTGTTGTTCCCCCTACGAACTAAAACTCTCCAGTTTATATAGACACCGGAGAGGGCTAGGGTTACACAGAGTCGGTTACAATGGTAGGAGATCTACATATCTGTATCGCCAAGCTTGCCTTCCACGCTAAGGAAAGTCCCTTCCGGACACGGGACGAAGTCTTCAATCTTGTATCTTCATAGTCCAGGAGTCCGGCCGAAGGTATAGTCCGGACATCCGGACACCCCCTAATCCAGGACTCCCTCATCGGGTGATAGTTGATTTGGTCTTGCTGAAAAACAGAGACTTTTGTGCTCAGGAAAAAAAATCTCATTTTTAACAGCAGCGTGATAAAATTCTGATTCTTTTCGAAGAAGATTAATAGAAAAATTGCTTAGGTTTTTCTAATTTTCCATAATTTTTGGAGTAGCAGAAGTATGGTTTGAGTATAGATTACTACAGACTGTTCTGTTTTTGACAGATTCTGTTTTCAATGCATAGTTTGCTTGTTTTCTAGTTTCTTTGGATTATATTGCTCAATATAAATTGTAGAAATGATATGATACAATAGGAATTGTGTGGAAACAATTATGAATCTTGTCTTTGACAGTACCAAAGTGAAATGCTTTGCTCTTTATCATACTAACCTATCTCACCAAGTTCCGTTAAGTTTTGTGTGATTGAAGTTTTCAAGTTTTGGGTGAGATGTCGACATGAGGAGAATAAGGAGTGAAAAGACCCTAAGCTTGGGGATTCCCAAGGCACCCAAAGGAAATATTCAAGGAAGATCCAAGCAATTAAGCTTGGGGATGCCCCGGAAGGCATCCCCTCTTTCGTCTCCAACATTATCGGTAACCTGACTTGGAGCTATGTTTTCATTCGTCACATGATATGTGTTTTGCTTGGAGCATCAATTTATTTTGTTAGGATTTGCTTAATGTTATTTAGAATAATTTTTTGCATCTTTATTTCAATAAAAGTGGCAATGATAGCCTTTGCCATGCTTATTTTGCAAGTATAATTGTTGCTGTTTGAAAATAGAAAGTTTACCGTTGTTGCAAAAATTCCCTAGGAAAGTCAGAGTCTGATAAAATCTTGAAATTTTTTGCAAAATGAGTTCTGATAAATTTTCTACAGTGTGGTAAATTTTCATAATGTTTGGAGTTGAATAAGTATTGATACTCTTGCATTATTTACAGACTATACTGTTTTGGCAGATTACTGTTATGTTTGCATTGTTTGCATATGTTTGCTTGTTTAATGATTCTATTTTCATATAGGAGTATTAAATATGCATAGGAATTTAGTATGCAATGTTTAATAATATTTTTTGTGATTTTCTACAGTAGAGAATGATATGGTTTTTGCATTGGTTTATACTAACTATTCTCACGAGTTCTTGTTGAGTTTTGTATGGATGAAGCTTTTGAGATTTAGGAAAACCGTAATATACAAGGAATTAAGGAGACACAAAAGCTCAATCTTGGGGATGCCCAAGGCATCCCAATATAAAATTTCAAGAACTCTCAAGCATCTAAGCTTGGGGATGCCCCGGTAGGCATCCAACCTTTCTTCTTCAACAATTATCGGTTAGTATCGGTTGAGCCTAAGTTTTTGCTTCCCCACATGATTTGTGCTATTGTTGGAATGTCATTTTATTTTGTTTTGCTTGCTGTTTTAATAAAATACTTAGATCTGAAAGTTTTTAAATAAAATAGAGTCCTCAAATAATTGCCAGGGAGGCTAAGTAAGTGACATTCACATCGTGTCAACGAAGCTCTTCTCTATGTCATTTACTCTTGTGCTTCACTTATATCCTATGAGTAAATTGTTGAATAAATTGAATGTCATGAAGTAGAAATCATATCATGCCTACTGGTAGCTTCACATTGGGTTTATAAAGTGAAATATTTTGAGGCTTGACAATCACAATACTGGTCATACAAGCAATTCACGAATAATTAGTACAAGGAAGAGAACTTTCACATATAAATATACTATCATGGAAATCGTTTGTGATTGTGAGCCCCCATCAAAATATTATATGCCAAAATTGTTGACGTCGTACAAGGAAGACAACGTAATGATTTATGTTTGTTCATATTCACATAGAAGTTATATTGTCATAGATCCTTCAACATGTGGTGCTGGCCCCCCATCTTTGCTAGACAAAAATTCCGCACCAAGTAGAGATACTACTTGTTCATCCAAAAACCCTTAAACCCAAATCTTATTTTCAAGAGTCCACCATAACTACCTATATGCAGTATTCTTTTGCCATTCTAAGCAAATGTGTATGTGCCATCTCTAATTTTCAAAATAAATTTCTCTTTTGTGTGCTCGTACCGCTCGCGAGGCGGTGAGGGGTGGCCAATATTTTCCATGCTAGATGTGTTATTCTCACGATGAGTGTTTATTCATCTGTCATTGCCCGAGAGAAAGGCAAAGGTATTAGGGATGCCCAATCCCAAAAATAAAAATGAATTTAGTTTATGTTGTCAAATAATAAATTTCTTGGAAAGTGTTGGTATGGAGGGCACCCGTGGATACGGTTAGCCATGGAAAGTGAAAGTATGGTGGAAAAAGGAATAAACTTTATTTTCTGTTTGGGAACTGCCTATGATATATCTAGCATGGAAAGTGTTGGGAGCTCTAAGTCATTTCTTTGGTGGGAAAAGTATGACTCTCAAAATGTTTTTATCTCTCAATTTTCGCTTGGAGCTCTGACACCTCTACAAATCCCTACTTCCCTCTGCGAAGGGTCTATCTTTTACTTTTCAGTATTTACTTTTATGCAAAGAGTCAAAGTTTTTCCCTCTATTCCTTTTTATTTTTCTGTTTTGGCAAGCATCATGTGGTCCGAAAAGATCTAGGCACAAATGTCCAATTGAATACGGGTAGCATGAGTTATTATTGTTGACATCACCCTTGAGGTGAATACATTGGGAGGCAAAACAATAAGCCCCTACATTTCTAAGTGTTCAGTTGAAACATTTTGCTCATGTGTATGCGGTGAGTGTTAGCAATCATAGAAGACTATATGATGGTTGAGTATGTGGAGCTCTTACTTAAACTCTGTTGAATAAGTTGAATTACAATTGCTTGGCGACAAAGATCATAGGTTGTTGGGTTTCAAGAGAATTGATTGTTTGAACCTTAACATGTGAATTGGTTGCTACTATAACATGAGAAGTTTCACAAAAAAATAATTGCTGCTATGATGCTAGGAAAAGTGATTGAAATTATCATTGATCAAACTTATGCACTTTACTAGCATTCACACTTCATAAATTATTTCTTCTATCATTTACCTACTCGAGGACGATAGGAATTTTGCTTGGGGATGCTGATACATCTCCAATGTATCTATAATTTATAAAGTATTCATGCTGTTATTTTAGCATTCTTGGGTGTTTTACAATCACTTTATAGCAACCTTATATCCTTTTTTGGGACTAACCTATTGACCTAGTGCAGAGTGACAGTTGCTATTTTTTTCTTGTTTATTACATCACAGAAAATCAGTATCAAACGGAGTCCAAACACCACAAAACTTTACGAAGATATTTTTTGGACCAGAAGGAACCCAATGGGCCAGAGCTGCACCTGGGGGTGCCTCGAGGGGGGCAGAACCCACCAGGGCGCACCAGGGCACCCTGGCGCGCCCAGGTGGGTTGTGCCCACCTTGGTGGCCTCCCGCACCCGCTCTTTGCACTATAAATTCCCAAATATTCTGAAACCTTTTGGGTTTAACCTAGATCAGAAGTTCCGCCACCGCAGGGCTCCATAGCCACTGAGAACCAATCTAGACCTGTTCCGGCACCCTGCCGGAGGGGGGAATCATCTCCGGCGGCCATCTTCATCATCCCGGCGGCCACCACGACGAGGAGGGAGTAGTCCACCCTCGGGGCTGAGGGTTTGTACCAGTAGCTATGTGTTTAATCTCTCTCTCTCTCTCGTGATCTATATCATGGGCTTTGTTAATATAGTCGGATCAAATGATGTTTCTCCCCTCTGTACTCTTGCTGTGATGAATTGAATCTTGACCCTTTAAAGTTTTGTCATGTCAGATTGAATGTTCAGGTTTGAGAACACATGATTTATGTCTTGCGGTATGAATACCTGAGGTGACAATTGGGGTATCTTATAGATTCACTTGATATATGTTATGGCATTCAACTCGCTGATTCCCGTGGTGATATTTGGGTAATCTATGCATAGTGGTTGATGCGTGTTTTTATTATCTTTTCGCCGATGGAAACTTTGGGGTCTCCTTGTAGTTCTTTGTGTGGATTGAGTATTATGAATATGAATATGCTTCGGTGTTATTCTAGTACGAACTCTAGGATAGAACGAATGGAAAAAATAGCTTTGCATTATTTTAGTACGAAGTCTTGAATAGATTGAACGGAAAGAATAACTTTGAGGTGGTTTAGTACCCTACAAACAATTCCTATCTTTTGTTCTCTGCTAATAGGAACTCGAGAGTGATTCTTCGTTACACTTTGAGGGATTATCATATGATCCAACTATGTTAGCACAGTTGGGAGATTGCACTAGTGAAAGTACGGACCCTAGGCCTCATTTTGAAGCATTGCAATACCGTTTTTGTGCCCTTTTACTATTTTCTACCTTGCTGTTTTTTATTGTTCCTATTACAAAAATCAATATCTACTATCATTACTACACATTTATTACCATCTCTTCGCCGAACTAGTGCACCTATACAAATTACCATTGTATTTGGTGTGTTGGGGACACAACAGACTTTTTCTTATTTTGTTGCTGGGTTGTTTGAGAGAGACTATCTTCATCCTATGCCTCCCATCGATTGATAAACCTTAGGTCATCCACTTGAGGGAAATTGCTATTGTCTTACAAAACTCTGTGCTTGAAGGCCCAACACAAGTCTACAAGAACAAGTTGTGTAGTAGACATCAGTTGCTGAGCTGCCGGACGCTGCCTCTAGAGGTACGCCGCCTTTCTGCTCCTTGCCCACGCCGCAGGTTGTGGAAGAAGCGCGTGCGAGGCCCCGACGTTCTCGCGCGCCCTGGAGCGCTAGGGGAACCCGTCAACACCAACATAGACCCCGGCGCAGCCCGTCCTGCGCCGCCGGCGCCGGCGCCAGGGGGAACAAGCACTGGCAGTCCGCCACAATGACGCGCTAAATCGCCACCCAACAGCCACCAGGGCCAGGCACCACAGTTTGTGCCTCAAGGCGCGGGGCACTCAGGCGACGGCTCCGGTGGGGCGATCGAGGATGCCTACGTGCCCCACATGGTGAACCTGGAGTACATGCCGGGGGAAGGCTCCAACCCATTCCCCAAGCCAGGATGGGAGGGCGGAACGCCCGAAGCAGGGGCCTTCCCTAAGTCGCTCGGAGGCTTCGCCGACCCCTTCAGTGATGACGACGGCGGGGTACAACTAACATCTCGGGAGCAAGTTTACGGTAACCATGGGCTGCAGGTGAACCAGACCACGGCAGCAGTCGGAGACCCCAGGGTGGTGGCTCTGCCCCCGGCGGGAGTAGTGCACTGGGGGCTGCATGGGAGGTGCCTGGAGCTAGGGCCTCCCCCGCGCCGCATGGAGCAAGGTTCCGCATGGAGGTAAGTCCTCTGCCAGGGGAGGCGCCAGCGAGCCCTTCCCCCCGACAGAGGGCCCATGGCCACCGAGGGCGCCGCCAGCGTCCCCTTTACCACTTGGCCTCGTCCTGGTTTCCGGACGCTCCAACGGTGGTCGGGGGTGGCGCACGGTGGGGCCCTCGACTTGCGATATGAAGCAAGGCTCACGCCTGTGAAGGTCTCCGCTCGTGAGACTCTCACGTAATAATGAGTGGGGTTGTACATGCCCCAGAGTCTCCAGAGCACCGCTCTCGGGCCTTGGGGGCTCCCGCCCACGTACTAGTGGAAGCACCATTCTCTGCGCTGGCCGTCGACACTGTCCCCCAATGACTATGCTCACAGCCAATGAAAGCACTTAGCTCCACGCTGATGCGAAGACAAGAAGACTAGCTAGGTGCCGGACGCGGCCATTTGCTTTCATCTCCTTTTGTGCAACTTGATTCACCGCCCTTTTGGATTTTACATCAAGTCTTTTTTGTCGGCAAGCATGGGGGGAGTCTTCTCTTGTTCCTGTCGATTTCTTGCATTTTGGTTGCATGCTTTAGTTCGAGGCTCGCGCCTGCTACCCCTCCCCTTGCGAGGGCCTCGTGAAAGGGGGCTGGGCGTGGTACGCGCACGTCGACCGCGCTTGGGCCAGCCCGGGTGGCGACAAACCCCCAGGATCAAGAGTATAATCGCCGCAGGACCATCGTGCGCACACCCTGCAATAGTCTGGCATTTGCTCCTCGCGGGGCTCTCTCGGGCGGATCAGCAGGCTCCTCGGGAGATCTAAAACTTCGCAAGCCCCTGAAGGGATCGCCTCAGGAGAAGGGCACATCAGCAGCCTCGAAGCCCGCTCAAGGCCTGCTGGGATCAAGGTAAGCCACATAAACAACCCTGATGAGACTCTCGCAAGCTCGCAAATGCCTGTTTTAGGTTCGGCCTAAAAGATAGAACATCAATTTACATACATGAGGGGATCCCCCTCCTCCAAAATGCTCTCACATCCTGCGGGGCCGTGTTCGAGTCTCTGCGTGCAGGTTCAAGCAAAGGAATGCAAGCTTAATTGGACATGCCACTCACAGCGTCGTCCTTGTCGCTCTCGTACGCGCTGCTGGCACTGTCGCTAGCATCGTCGACTGCGCCATCTTCATCCGCCACAACCACCACCGCATCGTCCTCGATGGAGAACACCCTCACTAGGTCATCCACGTGATTGTCCACCCAGTTTGACAGATTCTCTCGGATAGCCCCGGGCACTGGGCCAATGGCGGCATGAAAGTCAAAGTGGGGGTCGAGGTTCTGGAGATGGCTGAAGATGCGTGAGAACGCATGTCCAAGGAGCCCCGGCTCCTCTCCTCAACAAGCTTGCGAGCCCCCGCAGCCCGGTCCTCTAGGCGCGTCACAATTTCGGTCAAGAGGCGGAGGTGGCTGGCGTAGTCTTCCACGTGGGGATGAGGGACACTTTCCTCGCCGATGACACCGAGTGCTCAGTTGGCCCTCACTCTAAGGGCCTGGAGCATGGGGGCATGTTCACGCTACAGCATCTGCCGACGACACGCCTCCTCCCTGTTCTTCTACACGAGGAATGCGGCGTCATCAATCTGCTGCTGGAGCGAGAGCAGATCAGCACAAGCTTCGGCCAGGTCGGCCTGGGCAGAGGTCTGGGCCGCTGCAGCGGTCCTCTTGCACTGCTCTGCCTCGTCCAGCCTTGACCTGAGGATAGTGGTCCTGCCCTCAGCTTCGGCCTCCAAAAACTTCAACTTCAGGTCATACTCGTTGACAAGATCCGCATGAGCTTTCGCTACCCTCCAGTCAACCTCCTCTTGGATCTTGGCTTCGCGTGCGGCGAGGACATCTTTGGACATGGCCACATGGCGCTCCCTCGTCTCCAGCTGCTGAAGCTCGAGGCTGCACTCCGAGGCCTCCAACATGAGTGCTTCCTCATGCTTCTGGATCTCCTTCTCCTAGAAAGGCGCCCCCCTCATTGACGCTAAAGACGGCCCTGCGTGCCTCGACCTACTGCTCAACGGTAGCATTCAAGGCCAGGAGCTCCTATTCGCAATTATCGGCGGCCTCACGACGACGATCGACCTCTCTGGCCTCCTCCAAGGCCTGGGCGCTAGCCTCGCGTGAGATTGCAAGGGACACCTCAGCTGTCGCACGGGCTTGCTCGTACTGAAGATGCCTGAGGTTGATGGCCACCTTCAACTGATGCCGCTCGTCCGCCAGCCGAAGGCCCTCTGACTCAAGGCGAGCGTCAACATCGACAAGCTCTTCCCTGAGCCGGCTCAGCACACACATCGCCTCCCGGAAGAGCTCGTGGCGGCCAGCGCCGCGCCTGCGCATAAGATCAAACGTGCGGCCAGAGCTGTCCTCCGTGCCGGGAATCATTGGGGAGGCTTGAGATGGCTCGCCTTCTCCTAGCAGGGGGCTGGAGGCCAGCGCCTTCCCCATCACCTTTCGGGCCTCGGCGGAGGCACTGTTGCGCGAGGCCTCGCAGCTAGAAGAAGAATCCAGGCTGAGGCCACCCAGCTGCGGGTGATGACCAATGGAGGAGCCCTCGGCATGCCTTTAGCACCCCAGACAGGACCGAGAAGGAGGGACGACAAGAACGCAGGATCAAAACCCCCAGTCAGCGCACCCTCCTCAGGAACGGGCCCTGAGCCGCGAGCAGCAGCCTGGCGAGGGGAGCTCAGGGTCAGTGGCGAGCCAATGACTGGCGGGGGCCGCTCTTCAGGAGATCTCGCCGCTCCAACCTAAGGGCCCTGAAGAGTTGTGGTCAGAAGGGGATGCAACACTAAGGAAATCACATAGATGAGGTACTTACTCGTCTTTGGCAATGTATTTCCTCTGTTTTAATGGCCAGTAGGCACCGCCATTGCAGCTTGGAGCCACCTTCCTCTTGCGGAGTGCTCCGAAATTCAGGCGAAGTTGGCTGAAGCCCTGGGTGCGATCGCCGCTGCCTCGAACGGTTGGCGGGGCTCCTGAGGGGGCGACCTTGGGAGCGTCAGGCTGCATTGGCCCCTTGGCCTCCGCCTCAGGACAACTCGCCTGAGCCTCGGGGGCTTCCACCCGAGGAACCTCGGACAGCGCCGGACCCACGGCCGCCACCTCGGGATAGCTCGCCCGAGCCCCAGGAGCCGCCACCTCGAGGGCCATGACCGACATCTCTACCTTGGTGGCCACTTCACTGGCATTCTATGGTGCTTGCCCCCCCTGCACCCTCTTCCGGGGTGAGCATCGAGGCGACGACAGGCAAGGGAACCACGAGAACGGGGCTCTCATGGGGCCCTTCAAGGCTGACTGGGTGTAGTCCCCATTCATCGAAAGGGGGCATCTACCTCAAGAACTCCACGTTGTTCGAGCAACAGTACAAGAGGCAGATAATATGATAATAATCCCAAGTGACTCAACAAATATAGCTATGCTCCCCGGCAACAGCGGCAGAAAAAGGTCTTGATAACCCACAAGTATAGGGGATCGCAACAGTTTTCGAGGGTAGAGTATTCAACCCAAATTTATAGATTCGACACAAGGGGACCAAAGAATATTTGAAGGTATTAGTAGCTGAGTTGTCAATTCCACCACACCTGAAGATTAATTATCTGCAACAAAGTGATCTGTAGCAAAGTAGTTTGATAGTTTTGATAGTAGTGACAGCAACAATAGAAACAGTAACGGTGATAGAAGTAATTTTGTAGCCAGCATAATAGTGATGATAGCAGTAGTAACTTAGAATAAACAATATGGAAAAGCTCATAGGCATTGGATCGGTGACTTGTTGGATGATATCCATCATCTGACAGTTATAACCTAGGGCGATACGGCACTAGCTCCACTTCATCGATATAATGTAGGCATGCATTCCATAAATAGTCATACGTGCTTTATTAAAAGAACTTGGATGACATCTTTTGTCCTACCCTCCTGTGGCAGCAGCGTCCATATTGGAAACAAAGGGATATTAAGGCCTCCTTTTAATAGAGAACTGGAACAAAGCATTAACACATAGTGAATACATGAACTCCTCAAACTACGGTCATCACCGGGAGTGGGCCCGGTTATTGTCACACCGGGGTTGCCGGATCATAACACGTATTAGGTGACTATAACTTGCAAGATTGGATCTTGAACATGGATATAATGATGAATTCATAAACGGTTGAGATCTGAAATCATGGCACCCGGGCCTAAAGTGACAAGCATTAAGCATAGCAAAGTCATAGCATCATCAATCTAAAACATATTGGATACTAGGGATCAGGCCCTAACAAAACTAACTCGATTACATGATAAATCTCATCCATCTCCTCACCGACCAGCGATCCTACGAAGGAATTAATCCCTCCTGGCGGGGAGCATCATGGAATTGGCGATGGAGAAGGGTTGGTGATGACGAAGAACAAAGATCCCCCTCTCCGGAGCCTCGAACGGACTTCGGATCTGCCCTCCCGAAGAAGAACAGGGCTTGGCGGCGGCTCTGTCTCGTGGATCGTGATAATTTTTTCTCCCTATTTTTTCTATGAAAATAGGAATTTATAATGTGAGGGTTGAGGTCCGCGGGACCACCAGGTCGGTACAACCCACCTTGGGGTGCCAGGAGAGGGGGGCGCGCCCTGGTGGGTTGTGCCCACCCAGGGGCCCCTCTCCGGTAGGTCTTGGCTCCAGAAATTTTTATTATTTATATAAAAAATCCTCGCAAAGTTTTGTTCCATTCCGATAACTTTTATTTCTGCACAAAAACAACACCATGGTAGTTCTGCTGAAAACAGCGTCAGTCTGGGGTTAGTTTCATTCAAATCATGCAAATTAGAGTCCAAAACAAGAGGAAAGCATGAGAAAAGGTAGATACGTTGGAGACGTATCAACGGAAAACATCGAAACTTGGGCGCTGGAGCTTGAGGATGGAAGGGCTTAGGAAGAAGAAGGCGTGGGGTAAAAAGATGGGTCCTTATCCTCTTATAAAGGCAGTGAATATCAAGCGCCCCTCACAAGCCTTAAAACTTGCCTATTCCCAAGGGGCCGTGTGAATGGCACGGTTGGGTTACCAAAACCCGTATTCATGAGAATCACGCAATAAGGGGATACGATCTCTACTTCGACAAGACGTGTCAATAGAGGCTGCGCCTCGAAACGCGAAGTGGGAGGCCACAAAACGGTTCAAGATAATAATAAGGCCAGACGTAACGTCTCACCAAAAAAAGCTATCAGTGGACATGACTTACTTTTGTTTAAGTATTTTGCCCTTGTGGTTCAGGGTTGTAACTGTTATACAGAGTCGGATATAGTTCTCTTGTTCAATTACTTTGGAGTATTCGGAGGAGGAACCCGCCTTGTAATGCCAAAGACAATCTGCGCCCCGGACATATCGTCATCGAAGCCTGGTTCAGGGGCTACTGAGGGAGTCCTGGATTAAAGGGTCCCCGGGCATCCGGTCTATGTGACATGGGCCAGACTGATGGGCCGTGAAGATACAAGATAGAAGGCCTTCCCCCGTGTCCGGATGGGACTCTCCTTTGCATGGATGGCAAGCTTGGCATTTGGATGTGTAGTTTTCTTTTTTTGTACACCAACTCTATACAACCCAAGGCCCCTTCGGTGTCTATATAAACTGGAGGGTTTAGTCCGTAGAGGCTAAGACATATCATACAAGCTAGACATCTAGGGCTTATCCATTACGATCTCATGGTAGATCAACTCTTGTAACCCCTATACTCATCAAAGTAAATCAAGCAGGAAGTAGGGTATTACCTCCATTAAGAGGGCCCGAACCTGGGTAACCCCCTGCCTCCTGTTACCTTCGATCCTCAGACGCATAGTTCGGGACCTTCTACCCGAGATCGGCCAGTTTTTACACCGACAATGGCTGACTAGCAATACCGTTCTTTTGTGTGACAGGTGCCACATCAAAGTTGTGCAGTGGGTATTCAAACATCAAACCACCATTTTCATACATATATTAGGTCCACATGCAAGTGTGTTCATGTTCTGACCCTCTCCCGCATTATTCCTCTTGCCAAATTTATAAACAGCACACGAGCTGGATGTCGAAACCGTCTGCGATCGGGAACGCAACAGACACGGTTCGGTCAGACTACCCGTGTGCCATGCCCGTGCCCTGCAGTCCCTCACATCAGCATAGTAGATTGGGCTCCACGAGGCATGCCTCCCAGTCCCGAAAATATTTACTGCCTCATAATCTCGAAAATATCTACCTCCTAGAAGGTTTTAATGTTTGATAGCACACGATTAGTATGCGCGGACCGTGTGCGATGTCTGTTACTCCCACTCTGCTTCAATCCCTTGATTCAAATTTTCAGTAGCCCTGGTATTTTACTCCCACCTCTGCATCCCTCGCAATCTCTAAAATATCTGCTCGCCCTTGATCCAAATTTTCAGTAGCCCCGCCTTGTTACTCCTGCCTAGTAAAATTTAAGTTGCCACGGTCTTTCATGAAACACCACCTTGCCCCCCTCCACACACACCACACACTCCACAAACCTCCGCTCACACAGACACACACCAGCCCCGAAACCATTGGTAGGTCGCCGCCATCGCCGCCTCCATCCTCAACCTCTGCCTGTGTGCCGGGGAGCTCGAGGAGCCAATGGCCAAAAAGAGGTTTATCGCGACCTCTTCGCCCGACGCCGGCGAGGTGGCCGCCGAGGTGTCTCCGTCGTCCTCCGCGAGCTCTTTATTGATCCTCGTCGCCAGTCCTCGATCCGCTCGCCACCGCGCCCCTAAGCCGGTTCGAGGACATTCCCATCCTCCATCAAACCCGGCAACTGACGAGGTCCTACCTCGGGGTCCGAGAGCGACGGTGGGGGACAAGGGTCACCGAGATTACATATCTGGAGACCCACACCCTCCGATGGCTTGGTAGCTTCCACAAGGTCGAGCTCGCGGCCGTGGAGTACAACTGCTGGCAGGTCCGCTACCACGGCACGGCAGCTAGGCTCAAATTCCCCTTCGGCCTACGTCCAGTTGACCTCGAGCTAGGGTGGTGAGCTCGGCTATGGCGCGGGAGGACCGCGAGGCATGGGAGCGCCTCGAGGCCGAGGCTGCGGACAAGGCCTACATGCAAGACATCCATTGGCAGCACCCGGAGCTCGTGGAGGTGGAGAGGGCGATCCTTGCCGGCGGGGATAACGGCGAGGTTGTCGCGCTCTCCTCCGAGGACAAGGTCGAAGGCGGTGAGGACGGTGGAGCAGAGGGCGGCAAGGTGGGCGGTGAGGACGAGGAGATCGACATCGACGAGTGGAGGAGTGTTGTCGGGTATATACCCTGCTGCATGACCCGACCGTACTTGGCGACTCATTGGTGATCGACCCTGACTTGGCGACTCACTAAGTGACCCGCCCGGATATCTCCACTCACTGATGACCCGGCAGAGCCAGGTGACTCATTGGTGACCCAGCAAGCTGGTCAGAGGAGCGACAAGACCAGGAGGCCTAGAAGGCGGTTCATGGAAGGCCGGCTCCTATTATGGTGGGCCGGCTTAAGATGAAAGGCATAAGGAATATTTTCCTACAAAGGAAGCAAGACTAGGACTCCACGTGTAATAGAGTAATCCTAATCCTACTAGGACTAGTCAGGTAACCCACCCCTTCAACTTATATACAGAGGGGCGGGGCACCCCAATAGGGACAAGTTTCACAAGTTGAGACAGACAAGTCGATAGCTCTCGAGAGATAGGTAGCCAAAGAGCACCCTTGTAATCATGAGCATCACCATGATCAATATCAATGAAGAAGGATGTAGGCTTTTACCTCCACCGTGAGGGGCCGAACCTGGGTAAACACCTCACGTCTCTCACCCCACTCAACCCCTATCAAGCTGCCACATGGATGCATTGGCCTCATTGGCCACATGGATGTGGTGAGACTCTAGGGCCGCAACTTTCAACGTTTCGAGCCATGGTGGCCATGTTGAGCTACCCCGTCACTTCAGTTCCACCTAATGGTCTGCCTCTGCTGCTCCGTGTCGCTAGCTCGCCTCGCCACCCACGCTCGCCTCCGCCTCGCCGCTCCTCTGCTGAGCCCCAGCCTCAAGTCACTATCGCCTCCAAGGTGCTGGTTCCGCGCTGTGCTGGCTTCGCCTAGCTGGGGGCCTCTTTGAGCTACTACAACTGCTGTTAGATTACGGGTTCCGCAGACCCTTGAGAGGATCGAACACTCGGGTGCGCACGAAGAACACTCTCTCCCTAGCTCGCTCGCTCAACGATCCCACGGCCTAGCTCGACGAACCCAAAAAACAAGAGAGACACAGGGGTTTATACTGGTTCGGGCCACCTTGCGGCGTAATACCCTACTCTAGTGTGTGGTGGATTGCCTCGAGGGGCTAAGGATGAACTAGTAAATTGGGTGAACAGCCTCGGGAGGTGAGGTGTTCTTGAGCTCGATGAGCTGGTGAGTATTAGTGTGACCCGAATGATCCGTCTGAGTCGTCCTCCTCCTACGGTGGTGGCTAGGTCCTATTTATAGTGGCCTTGGTCCTCTTCCCAAATGTTTAGGTGGGAAGGGATCCCACAACGGCCAAGTTTGAAGGGGGACAACTAGTACAAGCTATCCTGACAAAAGTAGTCTTCGCCTGCCAAAGGCTCTAGTGGTGACGCTGCTGTGGGCTCCGCGATGACCTCCGTCCTGCCCTCCTACTGGTCTTGGTCTTGTTGCACCGATATGGAAACCTTTTCCTGATGCCTCGGGACTCCGCGCCGGCGCTTGCCTCCTTAGCACCAAAGAGGAAACTGGTACACTACGCCCGGTGGCGCCCGCCTGGCCTTGGTCGTCATGGCTCATGTCACGTGAATCTCGCGAGGTGCCCCTTGCATAGGTATGTCCGCTCCTCGGTAGCCAGCCTTGTGAGGCTGCCCCCAGGGAGGCCTTGATGTCGTCCGACACGCGAGGGTCTTGAGTTTTTGCTACTAAAGTTGGGTCGTACCGGGCCGTTGATGGAGCCACGTTCGCGGGCCACAGTCAGGCAAGTCTGGGCACCACCGTTCCTAGGACGCTGATAGATGCCCCCGGGCCCAAGGCGCGCTCGAACTTGGCTTCGAGGCGAAGACAAGGGGCAAGTGCGGAGTGCCGCAGGCCCCAACCGCCTGCGGCCTCGGTCGACGCATGGCGATTGATGGTACGTGGGCGCCTCCACTCCCCCACATAGCCTTGATATCCGCCAGGCTAGGTGGTCGCCCGTTGTTAACACAACTATGCCTCCATTGCCGACAGCGCGCTTCCACAGCTCCTCCGTCTTCCAGAAAACAACGGTTTCCTCCCCTGGCCTGACCCGACACTAATCCTCTGCGTCACCATGGCACCAAGCCAGAAGAAGAAGGGAAAGAAGAAGACCCATACCACAGCCCAGGCACCACCTGTCTTCGAGCCCGCCATTGAGCGATCAGTGGTTGTCAACCAAGAAGGGATGGACAAGGTTTGCCCATGCTCGCCGCTGATTCCAATGAATGGAAGGCAACGGTGGCTTGGCCTGATTCCCACGCGGCGATCGATAGGACGGCCACCGAGATCCCCATCCATCTTCACGCCCTCTAGGCTTTCCTAATTCCCACCTTCTCCGATGTCTTCAACACCATGCTCTTGCACTACCAAATCAACGCGGTTCACTTGGATCCCCAGTCCATCCTCCTCCTCACCATCTTCGCCTTTGTCTATGAGGCCATGGTGGTTATTACCCCTTTCGTGGCTTTGCTTCGCCATTTCTTCTCGCTGCACCTAACTGACGCCCACCAGTGCTCGGGGTGCATGACCTTACAGGCCGTTGCAGCAATGGCAGACTCGGGGATTGACTTCGAGCTCCTAGCAGTTGTGGTTGGATTTTGGAAGCGGTGGGTATTCGTGGATGTTGGCGTGCTCAGCCGTCTACTCCTGCTCCCACGGGCGCCGGCTGTCCCGAGCTCCGGTTGGGGGCTTGCGAAGCTCGTTGACCGGCGGCTTGCCCATGTTTGGTGTTGGCTGGTTAGGTTGAAGGACCTTGGGGTGGTGGTGCCTATGGTGGTGAAGAAGTTCATCCGGTGCCGCATTGCTCTAGTCTAGCATCACTCTCGACCGATGTGGACCTTCTCCGGCAGCAGGGACCCCATAAGGCTGCACTATGAAGAATCTGAAGGATCCAAAGACTAAGATATTTCCCTCAAGGACGAGGGGACGTAAGGAACTGCCATCCAGTTATGCTTTAGATTCACCTTCTGTTATGAGTAAACTTGCAACACCACCACATGCTATTAATTCTGATATGTCGCAAGTTATTGATGATGCTACTTCTGCTATGTATGATGCTTATGATGATGCTAGTACCTTACTTGATAATGATGATGGGCCACTTGGTGAATTTCTTGATAAACAAATTGTTAGAGTTATACAACATGATGTTGTTGAATCTGATGATGAGCTTCAAACTGAATCTCCTGTAACACCTGCTAGAACTAGCCCTCCTATATATGAATTTCCTAAGGTACCGGAAGGTTATGTTATGAATGAAGAAACAACTAGAGATATTCTTGCTTGCAGAGATATAGATTATCTAGAGAAATTATTATGCAAGTATAAAGAAAAATCTCTGAATGCTAGAATGAAATGTGATCCTAAGTTTGCAACTTCACCTATCTTTATTGATGATAAGGATTATGAATTCTCTGTCGACCTAGAGTTAATTACTTTTGTTGAATCTGATCCCTTCCATGGTTATGAAACTGAAACTTTTGTCGCACATCTTACTAAGTTGAATCACATAGCCACCCCTTTTACTCATGATGAGAAAACTCGATATTACTTTATTCTCAAATTATTTCCTTTCTCATTAAAGTGTGATTCTAAAGCTTGGTACAATACTCTTGCTCCTGGCTGTGTGCGTAGTCCCCAAGATATGATTTATTACTTCTCTAAAAAATATTTTCCTGCTCATATGAAACAAGCTGCCTTACAGGAAATATTTAACTTTGTGCAAACTAAAGAAGAGAGTCTCCCACAAGCTTGGGGGAGGCTTTGCCAATTACTTAATGCTTTGCCTGATCATCCTCTTGAGAAAAATGAAATACTTGATATCTTCTATACTAGACTAACCGATGCTTCTAGGGACTTCCTAGATAGTTGTGCTGGTTGTGTTTTCAGGGAATGAACTGTTGGGAAAGCTAAAGAATTATTGAATAACATATTGAAAAAATATGATGATTGGACTATTCCTGAAACACCGCCTAAACCCACTCCAAAGAAGAGGGGTATATTATATCTCAGCCCCGAAGATATGCAAGAGGCAAAGAAATCTATGAAGGAAAAAGGTAGTAAAGTTGATGATGTTAAAAATTTACCTCCTATTGAAGAAATACATGGGCGTAATACACCACCAATGCCTAAGGTGGTAGAGGTAAATTCTCTTATGAAGTTTAATGATAATGATAATCCTCACAATATGCATCCTAGTCAATGCCTTTATGAGTTTGAAAATTATATTATAAAACAAGATCACTTCAATGCAAATGTTATCAAACAATTGAAATATAATTATGATATGATTGCTCGCTTGAGTGGCTTGTTTTTTAGAATCTCAAATGATGTTAGAGGTGTCGGAAAACATGCTTCTATGGTTCAAACTCAATTAGAAAAAGTTGCTAAATCTCAAAGAGAATTACTTGATGAAATGAATCATAATATGCATGACTTTGTTGTTAGAGTTGCAACTAGAGGAGGTAAAATGACTCAGGAAGCACTTTATACTGAGGTACACCCTAAAAGAATTGAACAAGATTCACAAAGAGCTAATACTAGTGCACCTAGTTCTTCTAAAAAGAAAAATAAAAATAAAAATGATAGGACTTCACATGCTCCTGAACCTGAAATAGAAAAAACTCCGGATAATGATAATGAAGTTTATATCTCTGATGCTAAAGAAAACACGGTAAAGAAAGAGAACCGTGGGTTCAAAAACCTATGCCTTTTCCACCCAAGTCAACTAAAAATAATGATGATGAAGAATTTGAACGCTTCGCTGAAATGCTGAGGCCAGTCTTTTTGCGTACTCGCTTGACTGATATCCTGAAAATGCCTCCTTATGCAAAGTATATGAAAGACATAATCACAAATAAGAGAAAAATGCCGGAAGCTGAAATCTCCACTATGCTTGCTAATTATACTTTTAAAGATGGAGTACCTAAAAACTTGGAGATCCGGGAATACCAACTATACCTTGCTCTATCAAAAAGAATTATGTGAAAACTGCTTTATGTGATTTAGGAGCTAGTGTTAGTGTTATGCCTTACTATTTATATAAAAGACTTGACTTGAATAAACTCAAACCTACTAAAATATCTTTGCAAGTGGCTAAGAAATCAACTAACATACCTATCGGTATCTGTGAGGATGTGCCCGTTGTTGTTGCTAATGTTACTATTTTGGCTAACTTTCTTATACTTGAGATGCCTAAGGACGACAACATGTCGATTATCCTTGGTAGACCCTTCTTGAATACTGCAGCGGATGTTATTGATTGCAATAAAAGCAAGGTCACTTTTCATATTAATGGTAATGAGCATACGGTGCACTTTCCGAAGAAACAATTCCAAGTGAATGGTATTAATGTTATTGAAAAATCTCCAACAATCACTATTGGAAGTTTTCAAATACCTCTACCTACTGTCAAAAAGAAATATGAAATGCTTATTGTTGGGGAAATGCATATCCCCATTGAGGTAACCTAGTGATTTACGAAAGTTCTTCAATTTCATGCTAATCGAAAGTGGTTGTTAATAAAACTTGATCAACCTTATTAATGGATCATTTTTGAACGGTATGAAGTTGATGAATTTAGTAAGCACTCCTTTTTGTCCCTAGTTTGTATTCTGTGTTTTTATTAGTTAAATAAAATAAAATGCGATGTTTTGTCTGTTTTCTAAATTTCCCGCGCAATAAAAAAAGACCCAAAAATAAAAGTTCTCAGAATGCCCTGAAAATTTAATACGATTTTTTTCTGAATATTTGAGAATTTTTGGTGCAATAAACATCATAGGGAGGTGCACCTGGTGGGCGCAACCCACCTGGGCGCGCCAGCACCCCCAGGCACACCCTGGTGGGTTGTGGTCCCCACATGGGACCCCTCACTTACCTCTTCATACCACATCATCACTTACCTCCAGAAAAAATCAAAATTGCTCTCTCTCTCCCGTGTTCTTGAGCTCAAACCTGCGGATATCGATCTATTTGCTCGAAGCTCCGTTTCCAAAACTGTTTCGGGGGATTGTTTCTTGGTATGTGACTCCACCATTTGTCCAATTAGTTTTTGTTTTAGTGGCTTATATTTTGAATAATTAGCTACTCTTGGTGCTACTGTAGATGTGCTTTCATGTTGAATTCTTAGAGTTTTAAGTAGTTTGAATGCTTGCTATAGCTTCTATGTGTCCATATGAGTAGTTGCTATCAATCTTACAAAGTTTTGTTGACAAATTTTTGTCACTCCAAAAATTTTATTTTCAAAAAATTGTACGCGAACATGAATATCTTCAGGAAGTTTGGCTCTAAGAAGAACTCCAAGGGTGTTATTGGGGAGTCTTTTGACAATGATCTCTACCCTCGGAGGTTGGCGGAAGTACGGCCGTGCGAATGTCCGCACACCCTAGTCCTGCAAGAGGCTTGAATTCTTGAGGAGTTCACGCAATATATTTCTAATGTCGGCCTCGCCGACTTCATCACAGATGAGTGTGACCAGCACCACATCCTCACAAACATCTTTGTTCAGAGCTTCACTTTCTTGCCTAGAAATAATCCCACTGAAGTGAGCTTTGATTTATATGCTGAAAACCATCAGATACGACTTACTGAGTTTTGTGGCATATGCATGATCCTGTCTGAAGGGAGCTTGGCTGAGCCTAGGCCGGCCGAGTTTGAGGCCTTTTATCGCACCATGCCAGTGGGTGATGAGAGAGGAGTGTCAGCCATCACAACCGCTAACTTACATTTTCCCGATGTTTGTTACTTTGCACTTTTTATTACCAAATGCTTGCTTGCTAGGGAGAAGGTGGGTGCACTTAGTTCACCAGACCTTGTCGTTTTACGTCGTGCACTGGAGGGCGACAGCACGCATAGCTTGGGAGCTATTGTGGCTCGTCGCCTCCATCTTAATAAAACTCAGGGCAAAATACATGGTGGGATTTTTGCCACTCATTTGACAGCTCATTTCGAGGTTGCGATACGCCCTCATGATTTCCCTCTGACCAAATTTTACCTAGAACATGCAGCCACGGATCACCACCATTTTAACGATATCGAATATCCTCACATACCTATTCCGCATAACCTGGTTTTTAGTGTGAGGACTCGTGATGTTATTCCATTGCCTGCTCCTACTTTGTTTGATCTTGTTGCCAGGGGCGGATATAGGATTATGCCTGGAGACATCATTGCCTATCAGAACGCTCAGGTTGCTAAGGAGGCGGCATAGGTGGAGCCACCACAGTGGGATCAGTGGATGCCTGCTCCTCAGTACCCCATCTACTATCTAGTTTACTGATTCACTACCAAGTTAGGCCAAAAGCTTAAGCTTGGCGGAGTACGTGTCTCTCACTGACTTTACATTCATGTCGACTTATTCCAATTGTCCGTGTTCACATTTTTTCATTGTATCATCAATGCTTAGATTTATTTTCTTGCTTTCTTCTTGTGTGTTCGAAAAACTTTAGAAAAACCAAAAAATTAGTTGTAGTTAATTTACTTTCTATGCATGCTTAGTAGTAGTACTAAAAAGAAAATCCAAAAAGATTTCCGTGTTCTTCTTTTGCTTGTTGGGAGCTTTCCCGTGTAAATAGTTTTTCTTGTTTTTGTTTTTCCCTTTATTTGCCTGCTAAAGAAAAACCAAAAACTCCAAAAATATTTCAGTGTGTTTCTCTGAATTTCGTTTCTTTTATTCGAGTTGTACCTAGGAGAAGACCACGATGAAAATGTCGAATGGCTCTCATTTGAACAATTGTTGAACTAATAAAGAGCCCGTTTTACCTTGTCTTATCATGTCGAATAAAATGTTTTGCAGATTCCAGCTTCGTCCATGTCACTCTTGCACTATTATTATTTTCATATCATTTGGTCGTGCAAGTGAAAGGCAGTAATAACGACATTTGATGAACTGGCCGTTGCAAAGAGTAACGGTTATGAACTCGACTTGTTCTGTTTGTGTAAATATGTTTAACCTAGTATCCATGATTCGGCCCATTATGATTAAACATGTTTCCAATGACAATTAGAGATCATAGTTTCGCATGCCATGCATAAGTAGCTGGGAGTTAATAATGATTTATCTTGGATATCAACATAGCATTAAGATGATTGTGATGTAGTATGATGATATGGTATCCTCCTCTGAATGTTCAAGTGGATTGACTTGGTACATGTTCATGCATGTAGTTGAATCAAAACCAACATAGCCTCAATAATGTTTATGTTCATGGTGTTCATATCCTACTCATGCTAGTGTCCAATGTTACTTACGCATACTGCATGGTTATGATCGTTGTTGCTCTCTAGCTGGCCGCTTCTCAATCAAAATTGCTAGCCTTCGCCTATACTAAGTGGGGATTCTGTTTGTACATCAAAAACCTTGAACCCGGAGTTATTCCAGATGAGTCCACCATACCTACCTATATACGGTATTACCCTCCGCCCATTTTCCCAAGTAAATTTGCATGTGCCACCTCTAAAAGCTTCTAAAAATTATCTGTTTTTTGTGCCTGGATCATTCATGGAACGACAGGAGGTGGTCGATATCTTCCATGGTAAGCGGGTTATTCTCAGGTCGAGCGTTTATTCACTCGACATCGCACGAGAAAATGGGCGGTAATAGGGATTCCCAGTCCCGAACTCAAAAATGCAAATAATTAAACAAAACTCCCCCGGGACTATTGTTGGTTTGGACAGCACCCGTTGTTTCGGACAAGCCTTGGAGTGTGATTGTTGGTGGAGGGGGAGTAAACCTATACTTTTATCACTTGGGAACCGCCACTAGAGTGCTTAGCATGGAAGATGTTGATAACTGATGGCCGTGAAGTAAATGAGAAGGGTGCATGTCTGAAAATTTCATTTACCTCTATTTTAAAAATTGAGCTCTGGCACCTCTGCAAATCACTCCTTCCCTCTGCAAAGGGACTATCTATTTACTTTTATGTTGTGTCATCACCTTCTAAAACAAGGGCCAGAAACTAAGTAGAGCACAATGGTCATGATTTATGCATTGTGTGTAGCTAATATTTGGTGCATCATGACTGGATCTTTTCTACCATGAATTACAATGTTAGTCGCTGCTTGAACTTTGGAGGTGCTCTCCATTTATGTTTTAGGTCTCAGAAAGGGCCAGCGAGATACCACTATTGGCATATTATATCGTGGTTATTTTGACAACGTGTTGCCGTTTGAGATATCTTATTATTGCTCGCTAGCTGATTATGTCATTGATATGAGTCATTATAATCTTTAAGAGTTATTGTCAACATGGTTAGTTATAATATTGGCTGAAAACCTGGGTGCTATTTAAGCTTATTTATGCAAACAAGAGCAAAAGAGTTCGTAAAAGTTTTTCTTTCTCACTTTTAGTTTATCAACTGAATTGCTTGTGGAAAAGCAAAGGTTTAAGCTTGGGGGAGTTGATACATGTCCAACGCATCTACTTTTTCTCACGCTTTTCCTCTTGTTTTGGACTCTAATTTGCATGATTTGAATGAAACAAACCCCGGACTGATGTTGTATTCAGCAGAACTACTATGGTGCTATTTTTGTGTAGAAATAAAAGTTCTCGGAATGGAACGAAACTTTCCGAGGATTTTTTATATCAATAATAAGAATTTTTGGAGCCAAGACCTACCGGAGAGGGGCCCCTGGGTGGCCACAACCCACCAGGGCGCGTGTAACACCCCGGATGTAACTTTCCATAATTGTAACTCCAACTCTTGCCATTTCAGGCTATGTGATATGATATTTCCTTCGTGGTTGGGTTTTTGTCTTCGTTTTGCATTTCGTTCATGTCATGCATTTCATATCATGCCATCATGTGCATTCATTTGCATTCATGTTCGTCTCATGCATCCGGTCTTTTTCCCCGTTGTCTGTTTCGCAATCCGACACTCCCACATGCACCCATTGCACCCCTCAAATCTCATTTCGTGAGCGGGAGAAAAAAAATTCTCAAAATGGGTCGAGATTAGTCGAGTGGCCTTGGTACATCACTGGTAGGCCGCCTGTCAAATTTCATTCCATTTGGAGGTCATTTGATGCCCCAACGGTTAACCGCGTAACCGCAAAAGCCCCTCTCTTGTTGCAGCCCAACACCCCTCCAAACAGCCCACTAACCCATATAACCCCCTCCATGATCTCCGTCGTTGAATCACAATTGTGTGGGCGAAAACCGCACCTTATTTGGACTCTCGTAGCTCCCCCTTCCTATGTATATGTCTCTGCCCCCGAAAATCTCAAACGAAACCCTACCTTCTTCCCCTCACGCCGCCGGACATGTCCGCCGGACACGTCACCCTGGCTAACTGGGTGGCGACACGTCACCCCGCCGCACGCCTCCGCCAACCGCACGCCGCCACGTCGCCAGCGCCCGCACCCCACTTCGCCGCCGACCCACGCGGGCCCGCTCGGCCCGACCGCGGCTCCCTCCGGCCTGTTCGTCCGCCGCCCACGCCTCCTAGAGTCAACGCGCCCGAGCCGCGCATGCTCGCCTGCCGCCTTCCCGCCGGCGCCGCCGTCCTTTGCCATCTCCGCCGCCGTCCGCGCCTCCTCGTTGATCCGCCGTCACCAAGTCCGCACGTCGCCACGCCGCCCGACTCCACCTCATCAGCACCGGCCGGATCCGGCAATCCCGAGCTTCTCCAGTGACCCCCGTAGCTCTGGCCGCTGTCTTCCTCCACTCCGGCGAAGTTCCGGCGAGTTCCTCTGGTGAACCTCGTAAACCATGCCCAAAACCCTAGATCTGAGACCAGAGAAGGTGAGATTTTGCTAAGTCCCGAAATTCTAACATCATGTGCCCCTGTTCATCATGCCATATCTCCATGCTCATAACTCCGTTTTGTGTGCATGTTATATCAAAATGTTCCTCTCGTGATGCTCTTCATGTTAGTGTCATTTGCATCCATCTTACTGTCCATATTAATGCCCTAATCCTCGTTGCAATAGTCCTATATAATGTTGTCTGCTGGAATTTAACATAACTTGATAATTTGTCATTTTCATTGCATTTTATGCATGCATCCTATGAGCATCATGTCGACATGTTTTATGAGCTCCATCATGCCATCTTTACAGAGTTGCAAGCCTTGTATTTATATGAGTTATTTTGTGACTAGCACAAGCATGCAAAGTAGGCTTCATGATGTTGCTATTTTCAGACAGTGATTTCGCAAGTCCTTTTCCCTGTTACATTTTGATGCTATGTAAACTTGTTGCTACCAGTAGATCCATGCAAAATTTGAGGTAGTTCAGTAAGAGTGTTTTGAATATGTGGTATTGCTCTATCCATTCATGCCTCTGGTTGCAATTATGGAGTATACTAGCTTGTCATTACCATGCTATACTTTTGCAGAATATTGTTCCTGACAGATTGTTAACATGAGATTTAGTTTTTCCATGTGTTTTGCTAGTGGTCGATGGACCCTATGAACTTTCTGTTGCCATTCTTAGCTTCTTGAATATGTGGTCCATTTTATGCGTGCAACCTTGTGATGCCATGAAAAGCTTTGTGGTCAGTGGCATGAGCTTGCCAAGTTGCTATCATGAATCTGTTCCTACCATGCTCTGTTTTTCTTCTAAGTCTGAAATTGATCATATAACTTGCCATGTTTGCATGGGTGCTACCATATTTTTCCACGAATCTTTGGTTAAGTTCGGCAAGGGAGATTTTCTCTATGCCTTTGGTACTAGCATGCCATGCCTTTGTCTGCCATGATATGTCCCTGTAGCATGTTGTTTGCTAGCTCTAAACATTGCTACCTGATGCTGTTTTGACATGTTTAGTATTTTCTCTAAGTCTGTGAATCTGTTATCATTTGCATTTTTGCCATGCTATTTTGAGCTTGTTCTAGTGAGTTCTAGCAGGAGGTCATTGTTCATTATATGTAGAGCTTCACCTGTACTTTGATGCCACGTGCTTTGTTCTCTTGTTGGAGTGTTGTAGCATAGTTTCTTGTTGCATCTTATGTGCTATGATGCTGTTAATCACAGATTTGCTTCATTCTTGATTTGCTTGTCATTTGCAAACCATGCATCCATTTCCGGTGATCCTTATATCGATTTCGACCGATATCACCCCATATTTCCAGCGGCACACTTGATTTGCCAAGTTGCTGCCTTGATCATGTTTTCCCTTCTCGAGTACCCATATGCATTACACGTCATATCTTGCATTCCATGCCATGTATTGCATCATGTTGCCTGTGCATTGCACTATGATTGATTGTTGTTCCATTCCTTGTGTTCTTGCTTTGGGTGGAGCCGGGAGACGAGTTCGTGATCGGGGAACCTGTTGAGTACGATAACGAGGAGCAAGCTTTCGACAACTCTGAGAACTTTGCAGGCAAGATGACCATTACCCTCGATATCAATTCTATCTTTGCTTGCTAGTTGTTCGTTCTATCGCTATGTCGCGCTACCTACCACTTGTTTAGCGTACCTCTCATATTGCCATGTCAAGCCTCTAACCCACCTTCCTAGCAAACCGTTGTTTGGCTAAGTTACCGCTTTTACTCAGCCCCTCTTATAGCGTTGCTAGTTGTAGGTGTCTTGCATGTTGTTCCATGTTGGGACATGGATATGTTGGGATATCACATTATCTCTTATGTTATTTAATGCATCTATATACTTGGCAAAGGGTGGAAGGCTTGGCCTTTTGCTTGGTGTTTTGTTCCACTCTTGCCACCTTATTTTCCGTCATACCAGTGTTATGTTCCTTGATTTTGCGTTCCTTATGCGGTTGGGGTTATGGGACCCCCTTGACAGTTCGCTTTGAATAGAACTCCTCTAGCAAGGCGCAACCTTGGTTCTACATTTGCATAACAACCTAACCTTTTCCCTTGGAAGTTATAAACCCGAGGGTCATCTTTATTTAACCCCCCGGGCCAGTGCTCCTCTGAGTGTTGGTCCGAACCGAGTAGACTGCGGGGCCACGTCGGGGAAACTTGAGGGTTGGTTTTACTTGTAGGATGTCTCATCCGGTGTGCCCTGACAATGAGATATGTGCAGCTCCTATCGGGATTTGTCGGCATAGTCGGGCGGTCTTACTGGTCTTGTTTTACCATTGTTGAAATGTCTTGTAACCGGGATTCCAAGACTGATCATGTCCTTCCGGGAGAAGGAATATCCTTAGTTGATCGTGAGAGCTTGTGATGGGCTAATTTGGGACACCCCTGCAGGGTATAAACTTTCGAGAGCCGTGCCCACGGTTATGTGGCAGATGGGAATTTGTTAATATCTGATTGTAGAGAACTTGACACTTGACAAAATTAAAATAAATCAAGCGCGTGTGTAGCCGTGATGGTCTCTTTTCAACGGAGTCTGGGAAGTGAACACGGTTTGGGTTATGTTTGAACGTAAGTAGTTTCAGGATCACTTCTAGCTTCATGACTGTTGCGTAGTTTCTCATCTTACTCTTGTATTCGTATGTTAGCCACCATATTTGCTTAGCGCTTGGTGCAACTCCACCTCATCACCTCAACCTTCCCATAAGCTTAAATAGTCTTGATCTCGCAGGTTTTGAGATTGTTGTGTCCTCGTGACTCACAGATAGTACCAAAACAGTTGCAGGTGTCGGTGATACCAGTGTAGGTGATGCTACCGAACTCAAGTGGGAGTTCGACGAGGACCTTGGTCGTTACTATGTTTCGTTTCCTGATGATCAGTAGTGGAGCCCAGTTGGGATGGTCAGGGATCTAGCAGTTGGGTTTATCTTCTTTTCTTTTGGCTTGTCCGTAGTCGGACTATGTGTGTACTTTGAATGATGTATGATTTATTAAAGTATTATGTGATGTGGCGATTGTAAGCCAACTCTATTTATCCCTTTGTTTTTCATTACATGGGATTGTGTGAAGATGACCCTTCTTGCGACAAAACCACAACGCGGTTATGCCTCTAAGTCGTGCCTCGACATGTGGGAGATATAGCCGCATCTTGGGCATTACAAGTTGGTAATCAGAGCCTTCCCCGACTTAGGAGCCCCCTGCTTGATCGAATTGTGGACGTTGTTGATTCTAGAACAAAATGTTTTGAGTCTTAGGATTATATATACCAGAGAGTTGGATTCGTTTTACTCCTCAGCCCCTTCGTCGCTCGAGTGAGGCCTCCTGACATAGATGTTTTGACTTTCCTTTCCTCAAATTTCACGAAAAAAATTAGGATCACGCAGGCATCTTCGGATTGTTCTGATATTCTTGTCATGAGAACATTGTTCTTGGTGCCTCCTGACATTTAGGGGTTGCGGCAGTGTCCCGGGGAGTTGAGCTCCGAGGTGTTGCCGTCACAATTTTATCGTTGCAGCTCTGGAATACCTGAGTTCGTCGACATCGAAAATCTCTTTTATGCAGTTGTTGGTGAGATAACCTCGACGCCAGCCAGTACTTGGGCGGGAGTTCAGGAGTAGTGCCATAGCTCATATAACAGATGCTTTTCAAAAGTTGAGGTACACGATTTTCGGAGTTTTCTTGGTTAAGTGTTGATGGATGGATATTGTTGGAGCGTAGGGCTTATTAGTTGTGTGATATATATTGTGCCTCCATGTATCCCCAACACCAGATTGCATAACTAGAAAGTTTTGGGAGTTTATAGGTGGGAACTCAAGTAGCTCTAGTTATTCTTCCCACATATATTTGGTTTGTGATTGGGTAATCCTTACCACTTATTTGTTCCAGTCGTACCTTGTTGTTTCATTCATCAACATTTATCTAAGTGGCTTCTCACCTTAATGGACGTGTGATGTTAACTTTGGAATTCATTCGTCCAATCCTTGTTCAAATGTTTATTGTGAAGACTATATGTAGCAATTTCTATCCATTGATTCAGCTTGTCTATCTGCGTATCAAGATTCTAACGGATGTCACCCTCTTCAGGATGGCTCCTCCAACGCGTTTGAATCCGGACCGCAATGAAGGGAGTCAGGCGAACCCTCCACCTCTGCCACCTCCTCCGCCTCTAGAGGCATGGCAAGCTGTCATGGCAGCCACCAATGCCAACACCCAGATGCTTTTGCAAATCTTGCAGGAGAACAACCAAGGCCAAGGCAACCAAGGGAGTCAAGGTCAAGGGCAAGTCAACAATCAGCCTCAGTTTGCTACCCTCAACCTGTTCCTTGCAAATCAGCCAAAGTCTTTCAGCAACTGTGCCGAGGCCACGGACGTCGATGATTGGCTCGTGGACATCAGCAAGCATTTTGAATGTAGCAATGTCAAGCATGAGGACTACGTCAAGTTCACTTTGTTTCAGCTCAAGGACCAAGCTGCGGATTGGTATCAACAATACAAAGATTCCACAGGAGGTCGAGTGATTACCTGGGATGACTTGTGCCGGGATTTCAAAGCTCATCACATTCCACAAGTGTTGCCAAGAGCAAGCATGAGGAGTTCCGCAATCTCAAGCAAGGCAGTATGTCCGTGTACCAATACAACATCCAGTTTCAGAAACTTGCTCGCTTCGCAAGGCAGGATATTCCTGATGAAAATAGCATGATTTATCACTTCAGGGGTGGCCTTAGAGCAGATCTACAGTTAGCTCTCGTTCTTGTTGAGCCTACTAAGTTCAATCAATTCTATAACATGGCCCGCAAGCAAGAAGTTGCTCAGCTCAAGTGTGAGGCCTCAAATAAGAGCATCAGGGATGCAGCTCACTCTTCTTCTTCCTCATAAGTGGCAGTTAAGCAACAGAAGTTCTGGCTTTGTCCTCCTCCATTTCATCAGCCCTACCAGCAGAAGAACAAAGTTGGCCATGGATCTTCCCACCCACCCAACCCATGCTATCAGAACAAGTCTCAGGCTCAAGCTCCAAGGTCAAGTTCTCCTCCTTCTTATCATCGCCCGCTCTCAGAGATGACTTGCAACAAGTGTCAGCAGAAAGGTCACTATGCAAACAAGTGTTTCAACCAAAGGCGCCTTCCACCTCCTCCTCATGTGAGGTCTTCTAGCAATGCAGTGGTCAAGCATAATCCCAAGCATGCTAAGGTGAACATGATGAACGCAGCTCAAGCAGAGGATTCTTCAGATGTGATCATGGGTAACCTTACAGTTAACTCCATTCCTGCAAAAGTCTTATTTGATGCTGGTGCATCGCATTCTTTCATGGCATACCCATTTTCATCGGAGCACAATGTTGACACGGAGATTTTGTCCCAAGTTATGCAAGTTGTTTCTCTGGGAAAGCTTATGACTTCTAGTTTGGTAGCTCCCGATGTCTCTATCCAATTGGGCAACTATAAATTTCTGGCTTCTCCAATTGTTCTTGGCGACTCAGATATTGATCTAATTCTTGGCATGGACTGACTTTCTAAGCAAAAGGCTCAACTTGATTGTGTTGCCAGGGAGATTCAATTGACACACTCTTCTGAGGATGTGATCATCTATGATGATCGTGATGAAATCATTCGGTTGTGTTTCTCTCAATGAGAAGGGCGAGTTAGACGCAATTTCTCAGATTCCAGTAGTTTGTGAGTACCAAGACGTCTTTCCAGAAGAGCTTCTGGGAATGCCTCCTCACCAGCCAGTTGAATTCGTTATCGATCTTGAGCCTGGTACTGAACTCGTTTGCAAGCGTCCATACAAACTTGGACCAAAGGAGCCAAAGGAATTGAAGAAATAACTCGATGAACAAGAGCGTCTGGGTTTGATCAGACCGAGTTGATCTCCATGGGGTTGTGGTGTTCTTTTTGTCCATAAGAAGGATGGATTGTCCGACTTTGCGTCGACTACCGTCCGTTGAACAAGAAGACTATCAAGAACAAGTATCCACTTCCCAACATCAATGAGCTATTCGAGCAACTTAAAGGTGCTAAAGTATTCTCCAAGCTTGACCTCCATATGGGTTATCATCAGATTCACATTCGTGAACATGATATTCCCAAGACAACATTCAGAACAAGCTTTCGTTCTTATGAATATATTGTCATGTCTTTAGGCCTTGTAAATGCTCCTCCAATGTTCTCTCGCATGATGAACTTCATCTTCGACCCCTACACAAATGAATTCGTCCTGGTGTATCTCGATGATATCTTGGTCTTCTCCAAGAATAAGAAGGATCTTGACAAGCATTTGCGATTGGTGCTCGACAAGCTCAGAGAGTATCAATTCTATGCGAAGTTTAACAAATTGAGTTTTGGCTTGATGAAGTTCTTTACCTTGGCCATATCATCTCCGCCAAAGGCATTGCTGTTAATCTGGAGAAGGTTTCTACAATTGTGAACTGGGAACCTCCTCAGAATGTCAAGCAGCTCCGTAGTTTCCTTGGACTTGCAAGCTATTGCCGAAGATTCGTTGAGAATTTCTCTAAGATTGCAAAGCCTCTTTCCAACCTCCTCCAGAAGCATGTCAACTATGCCTGGACACCTTAGTATGACGTTGCTTTCAACACTCTAAAAGAGAAGCTCGTCTCAGCTCCTGTCTTAACTCCTCCTGATGAATCCAAGCCATTCGAAGTTTTCTATCATGCCTCGTTGCAAGGTCTCGATGCTGTGTTAATGCAAGAAAAGAAAGTTGTGGCTTATACCCCTCATCAGTTGAAGCCCAATCATAGGAACTACCCCACTCACGATCTTGAGTTGGCGGTAGTTGTCCATGTATTAATAACATGGAGACATCTCTTGTTGGGAAGGCAAGTGGACATTTTCACCGATCACAAGAGCCTCAAGTCTATCTTCACTCAACCCAACCTCAACCTCAGGCAAACTTGTTGGGTCGAAATGATTCAAGAGTAGAATCCAAGTATTGAATATACTCCAGGCAAGGCCAATGTGATTGCGGATGCTTTGAGGAGAAAGGATTATTGCAACAGCTTAACTCTCAAGCCATTCCAACCGGATCTTTGTCAAGCTTTCCGCAAGCTCAATCTCCAAGTTGTTACTCGAGGTTTTCTTGCCAACCTTCAAGTCACTCCTACTTTGGAAGACCAAATTCGTGAGGCACAACTCCTTGATACCATGCTGAAGAAGGTGAAAATGGTATTGCCAAGGGCTTATCCAAATACAAGTGCTATCGCATTGATGACAAGGACACCTTATTCTTCAAGGAACGAATTATGGTTCCTAAAGGTGATCTAAGGAAGGTCATAATGAACGAAGCGCACAATTCTCTTCTTTCCATTCATCCAGGTAGTTCTAAAATGTACCATGACCTCAAGCAGTCGTATTGGTGGAATCAAATGAAGTGAGAAATTGCTTAATTCGTGAATGAATGTGATGTCTGCCGAAGGGTGAAAGCAGAACACCAATGACCAACTGGTCTCCTCCAACCTCTTGCTATTCCAGAATGGAAGTTTGATCATATCGAAATGGACTTCGTTACTGGATTTCCAAAGTCCAACCGTGGGAATGATGCTATTTTCATTGTCATTGACAAGCTTACAAAAGTGGCTCATTTCCTTCCAATCAAAGAATCTATCAGGGAAGCTCAGTTGGCAAAGCTATACACCTCCAGAATTGTCTCCTTACACGGTATTCCGCAATTGATCTCTTTAGGCTGCGGAAGCATTTTCACTTCTAAGTTCTGTGACTCCTTCCAGAAGGCCATGGGCACCAACATTCCCTTTAGCACAACTTTCCATCCTCAAACAAGTGGCCAAGTCGAGCGAGTCAATAAAATCCTCGAAGACATGCTCAGGGCTCGTGTCATCTCTTTCGGTATGAAATGGGAAGATTGTCTTCCATATGCTGAGTTCTCCTACAACAATAGCTTCCAATCAAGTTCGGGAAAGGCCCCATTCGAATTTCTATATGGCAGAAAGTGTCGTACTCCTCTCAATTGGGTTTTTGTCTTCGTTTTGCATTTTGTTCATGTCATGCATTTCATATCATGTCATTGTGTGCATCTCATTTGCATTCGTGTTCGTCTTATGCATCCAGTCTTTTTCCCCGTTGTTCGTTTCGCAATCCGACACTCCCACATGCACCCGTTGCACCCCTCAAATCTCATTTCGTGAGCGGGAGAAAAGCATTTTCGGAATGGGTCGAGATTTGTCAAGTGGCCTTGGTACATCACCGGTATGCGCCTATCAAATTTCGTAACATTTGGAGGTCGTTTAATGCCTCAACGGTTAACCGGGTAACCGCAAAAGCCCCTCTCTTGTTGCAGCCCAACACCCCTCCAAATAACCCACTAACCCATATAACCCCCTCCTTGCTCTCCATGTTGGATGACGATCGTGTGGGCGAAAACTGCACCTCATTTGGACTCTCCTAGCTCCCCTACCTATGTATATGTCTCTCCCCCCGAAAATCTCAGACGAAACCCTACCTTCTTCCCCTCGCACCGCTGGACAAAAATCCCCGCCGCCGGACGTGTCTGCTGGACACGTCGCCCCGGCCAACCGGGTGGCGACACGTCACCCCTCCACGCGCCTCCGCCAACCGCACACTGTCACGTCGCCAGCGCCCGCACCCCACTTCGTCGCCGACCCGCGTGGGCCCGCTCGGCCCGACCGCGGCCCCCTCCGGCCCGTTCGTCTGCCGCCCGTGCGTCCCCGAGTCAACGCGGCCGAGTCGCGCCCGCTTGCCCGCCACCTTCCCGCCGGCGCCGCCGTCCTTTGTCGTCTCTGCCGCCGTCCGCGCCTCCACGTCGAGCCGCTGCCGCTAAGTCCGCACCTCGCCGCGCCACCCGACTCTACCTCGTCGACACCGGCCGGATCCGGCAATCCCGAGCTTCTCCGGCGACCCCCGCAGCTCCAACGAAGTTCCGGTGAGTTCATCTGGTGAACCTCGTAAATCGTGCCCGAAACCCTAGATCTGAGATCTGAGAGGGTGAGAATTTTCAGTCCCAAAATTCTAACATCATGTGCCCATGTTCATCATATCATATCTCCATGCTCATAACTCCATTTTGTGTGCACGTTATATCCAAATGTTCCTCTCGTGATGCTATTCATGTTAGTGTTATTTGCATGCATGTTACAGTCCATATTGATGCCATAATTGTCATTGCAAAAGTGCTATATGATGTTGTCTACTGGAATTTAACATAACTTGATGATTTGTCATTTTCATTGCATTTTGTGCGTGCATCCAATGAACATGATGTCTACATGTTTTATGAGCTCCATCATGCCATATTTATTGAGGTGCTAGCCTTATATTTTTATGAGTTATTTGGTGACTAGCGCAAGCATGAAAAGTAGGCTTCATGATGTTGTTGTTTTCAGACACTTAGTGATTTTGCTAAGTCATTTTCCTGCTACATTTTGATGCTATGTAAACTTTTTGATACCAGTAGATCCATGCACATTTTGAGGTAGTTAAGTAAGAGTGTTTTGAAGATGTGGTATTGCTCTATCCATTCATGTCTCTGGTTGCAATTATGGAGTACTCTACCTTGTAATTACCATGCTCTACGTTTGCTAAATATTGTTCCTGACAGATTGTTAACATGAGATTCAGTTTTTCCATGTGTTTTACTAATGGTCCATGCACCCTATGAACTTGCTCTTGCCATGCTTAGCTTATTTAATATATATACTTACTGTTGGTTACCTTGTAATGCCATCAAATGTTTTGTGGTGAGTGGCATGAGCTTACCAAGTTGCTATCATGAATCTGTTCCTGCCATGCTCTATTTTTCCGTGCATATAACTTGCCATGTTTGCATAGGTGCTACCATATTTTTCCGTGCATCTTTGGTTAAAGTTCAGTAAGGGAGATTAGTTCTATGCCTTTAGTACTAGCATGCCATGCCTTTGTTTGCCATGATATGTTCATGCATATTGTTTGCTAGCTCTAAACATTGCTACCTAATGCTATTTTGACATGTTTAGTATTTTCTCCAAGTCTGTGAATTTGTTATCATTTGCATTTTTGCCATGCTATTTTGAGCTTGTTCTATTGAGTTCTAGCAAGAGCTCGGTGTTCATGATTTGTAGAGCTTCACCTGTAATATGATTCCATGTGCTTTGTTGTCTTGTTGGAGTGTTCTAGCATAGTTTGTTGGTGCATCTTAAGTGCTATGATGCTGTTAATCGCAGATTTGCCCCATTCTTGATTTGCTTGTCATTTGCAAATCGTGCATCTGTTTTCGGTGATCCTTATATCGATTTAGACCAAAATCACCCCATCTTTCTAGAGGCACACTTAGTTTTCCAAGTTGATGCCTTTATCATATTTTCCCTTCTGGAGTACCCATATGCATTGCACATCATATCTTGCATTCCATGCCATGTATTGCATCATGTTGCATGTGCATTGCACCGTGATGGATTGTTGTTCCGTTGCTTTTGTTCTTGCTTTTGGTAGAGCCAGGAGACGAGTTCGTGACCGAGGAACCTATTGAGTACGCTAACGAGGAGCAAGCTTTCGACAACTCTGAGAACTTTGCAGGCAAGATGATCATTACCCTCGATATCAATTCTATCTTTGCTTGCTAGTTGCTCGTTCTATCGCTATGTTGTGCTACCTACCACTTTTTTATCATACCTCTCATATTGCCATCTCAAGCCTCTAACCCACCTTCTTAGCAAACTGTTGTTTGGCTAAGTTACCGCTTTTGCTCAGCCCCTCTTATAGTGTTGCTAGTTGCATGTGCCTTGTAGGTTGTTCCATGTTGGAACATGGATATGTTGGGATATCACATTATCTTTTATTTTAATTAATGCATCTATATACTTGGAAAAGGGTGGAAGGCTTGGCCTTTTTCTCGGTGTTTTGTTCCACTCTTGCCGCCTTAGTTTCCTTCATACCGGTGTTACGTTCCTTGATTTTGTGTTCCTTACGCGGTTGGGGTTATGGGACCACCTTGACAGTTCGCTTTGAATAGAACTCCTCCAGCAAGGCCCAACCTTGCTTTTACATTTGCCTAACAACCTAACCTTTTCCCTTGGGAGTTATAAAGCCGAGGGCCAGTGCTCATGTAAGTGTTGGTCCGAACCGAGTAGAATATGGGGCCAGCTCGTGGAAACTAGAGGGTTGGTTTTACTCGTAGGATGTCTCATCCGATGTGCCCTGAGAACGAGATATGTGCATCTCCTATCGGGATTTGTTCGCACAGTCGAACGGTCTTGCTAGTCTTCTATTACCATTGTCGAAATGTCTTGTAACCAGGATTCTGAGACTGATCGAGTCTTTCAGGGAGAATGAATATCCTTCGTTGACCATGAGAGCTTGTGATGGGCTAAGTTGGGATACCCATGCAGGGTATAAACTTGCCCACGGTTATGTGGTAGATGGGAATTTGTTAATATCTGATTGTAGAGAACTTGACACTTGACAAAATTAAAATAAATCAAGCGCGTGTGTAGCCGTGATGGTCTCTTTTAGATGGAGTCCGGGAAGTGAACACGGTTTGGGTTATGTTTGAACTTAAGTAGTTTCAGGATCACTTCTAGTTTCACGACCGTTGCGTAGTTTCTCATCTTACTCTTGTATTCTTATGTTAGCCACCATATTTTCTTAGCGCTTGCTGCAACTCCACCTCATTACCTCAACCTACCCATAAGCTTAAATAGTCTTGATCTCGCGGGTTTTGAGATTGCCGAGTCCTCGTGACTCACAGATACTACCAAAACAGTTGCAGGTGCCAATGATACCAGTGCAGGTGATGCTACCAAACTCAAGTGGGAGTTCGACGAGGACCTTGGTTGTTACTATGTTTCGTTTCCTGATGATCAGTAGTGGAGCCCAGTTGGGACGATCGGGGATCTAGCAGTTGGGTTTATCTTCTTTTCTTTTCGCTTGTCCATAGTCGGATTATGTGTGTACTCTGAATGATGTACGATTTATTGAAGTATTGTGTGGCATGGCAATTGTAAGCCAACTCTATTTATCCCTTTCTTGTTCATTACATGGGATTGTGTGAATACGACCCTTATTGTGACAAAACCGGAATGCGGTTATGCCTCTAAGTCGTGCCTCGACACGTGGGAGATATAGCCGCATCGTGGGCGTTACAGCGCGCCCCCTCTCTTGGCACGCCCAGGTGGGTTGTACACACCTGGTGGCCCCGTAGACCTCAACCCTGACACTATAAATTCCTATTTTTGGAGAAGAAAATAGGGATCAAGAATTATCGCGATCCACGAAACAGAGCCAGCGCCAAGTCCTGTTCTTCCTCGGGAGGGAAGATCGGGAGTCCGTTTGGTGCTCCGGAGAGGAGGATCTTAGTTCTTCGCCATCACCAACCCTTCTCCATCGCCAATTCCATGATGGTCCCCACCGGGAGTGAGTAATTCCTTCGTAGGCTCACTGGTCGGTGAGGAGTTGGATGAGATTCATCATGTAATCGAGTTAGTTTTGTTAGTGCCTGATCCCTAGTATCCACTATGTTCTTAGATTGATGTTGCTATGACTTTGCTATGCTTAATGCTTGTCACTTTGGGCCTGGGTGCCAGGATTTCATATCTGAACCGTTTATGAATTCATCATTATATCCATGTTCTAGATCCGATCTTGCAAGTTATAGTCACCTACTACATGTTA
The DNA here is from genome assembly GCF_002162155.2 of Triticum dicoccoides. NCBI lineage: Eukaryota > Viridiplantae > Streptophyta > Magnoliopsida > Poales > Poaceae > Triticum > Triticum dicoccoides. Next base: position 310,487,882 of record NC_041390.1, on the reverse strand, counting down.
TGATCCGGCAATCCCGGTGTGACAATAACCAGGCCCACTCCCGGTGATGACCGTAGGTTGAGGAGTTCATGTATTTACTATGTGTTAATGATTTGTTCTAGTTCTCTATTAAAAGGAGGCCTTAATATCCCCTAGTGTCCAATATGGACCCCGCTGCCAGGGGAGGGTAGGACAAAATATGTCATGCAAGTTCTTTTAATAAAGCATGTATGACTATTTACGGAATACATGCCTACATTATATCGATGAACTGGAGGTGGTGTCGTATCGCCCTAGGTCATAACTGTCACATGATGAATATCATCCAACAAGTCACCGATCTAATGCCTATGGACTTTTCCATATTGTTTCTGTTAAGTTACTACTGCTATCATCACTATTACACTGGCTACAAAATTACTGCTATCACTGTTACTGTTACTACTGCTGCTGTCACTACTATCAAAACTATCAAACTACATTGCTACTAATCACTTTGCTGCACATAATTAATCTCCAGGTGTCGTTGAATTTACAACTCAGCTGCTAATACCTTCAAATATTCTTTCGCTCCTCTTGTGTCGAATCTATAAATTTGGGTTGAATACTCTACCCTCGAAAACTGTTGCGATTCCCTATACTTCTGGGTTATCATCCGTCACCACCAAACACTCCAACCATGATCGGATCTGGCTCACCGGGCAAGTGGATGGCTTCCTCCATCATGGAGAGGAACGCCAAGGAGCTCCGGGAGGCGGGGTACCTGGCGGTGAACATCACACATAGGCTCCCCTCAAAATAACAAGTCATCCCTACTCCGAAGCCCGATGAGAGTGTTATTCATCCCCCACTTACTTCGTGGACTAGGGTATCCTATCCATCCTTTCGTCCGCGGCCTCATGTTCTATTATGGGCTGGATTTCTACGATTTAGCCCCAAATTTCTTCCTCCACATTTCGACGTTTATCATCGTGTGCGAGGCGCTCCTTCGCATCCCCCCCTTCGGCCTATGGCTCAAGGTTTTCAATGTGAAGCGGAAAGTGGTCGACGGGCAGCATGCAGACTACGGCGGGGCCATGGTGAGGAAGCTCACCAACATCGCCTGGCCCAAGGGGGCTTTTGTGGAGAGCGTCAAGATATGGCAACAGGAGTGGTTCTATATTACCGAGCCTCGCAGCACCACCTGGGCGGCCACTCTTGAGTTTAGAGCCAGACCCCCAATGCGGCTTGCGTCATGGGTCAACAAGGGCCTAGACTGGGCGTCCATCGACGAAGTGATGATGCTGCAAAAGCGCATCAAAAATATGATAGAGAAGAACACCACCCTCACTGATGTGATCCAGGTGATGCTTTTCCGCCGGATTCTCCCCTGCCAGTGTCGACCTCTCCACATGTGGGAGTTCAATCCGCAGGATCCGCGGACCCTGCAGCAATTCTTTGGCACGATGCATGAAGATATGTGGAAGCTACTCTTGAAGGCCTAGAAGTCATGGCCAGAGACGACCGATGACATCGGCCTTGACTGCGCTCATCCGGCCACACCAGTAAGTTTTCTAGCTTCCGAATACAACTTCTGTTTGCAAATCAAAGGGTATGTTGAGCCTTGCACCTTCAATTAGGGCTAGACAAAGAAGGTAGATCGGATACAATGTCCAGCTCCGCTACACGAAGACCTGGCCATTCCTCTACTAACGAGGATGCTGGTCTTGGCGCCGTACCAGGCGCCGGAGAAGAAGACCAAGAAGAAAGGCAAGGAGGCCAAAAGTGGCCTTCGCCGAAGAGGTACCTCGGATGCTGCATCTGGGGATACTGGAGCTCCTTCCTCCCACGAGGGAGATGAAGACGAGGAGGAGGAGGAGGAGGAGAGCAATTCTGCCCTTAAGGGAGGAAGAAGAAAAAGGGGGGCCTCCATGGGCCTAAAGGCGGATGCGTGCAAGAGGAGGAAGATTTCACTTTCGGACGATTCGAACTCAGATGCCGAAGACATCCCTGAGTGGCACCCCAGGCCGAATCCCCTACCCGGATCGTAAGTATCTACGGACACAATACACATCACCAGTTTTATGCTTTGTAGTTTTAACATATTGAATTGTGTGCTGCAGTCCGGCTCGCGATCTACCCCAACTATCATCGTCTTCTAGGAATTCACCGAGGCCGAATATGAGGGAGAGTGAGACACCTCCTCGGGCTTCCCCCCTCACTGCCATTGACAACACCGAAGTGTTGTCCCCAAGAACTTCACCGGGCCATGGAGCGGTGCGTGAGGGCGCCCACACGGCGCCAGAGGGTAACACCTGGGCTGCCAAAAACATGGGGGAACCGACCCCCATAGAAACTGGCGATGGGGGCCATGCCTAATCCGGCCCCCAATCGAATATCATTCCGGAGAGCCGTATGGCTCCGGACTCGAGTGAGCAGCCTTCTTTGAAAGAAGGGGGCGTGTCGACTCCACCGGCGACCTCTATCAATCCAGAGGCGCCAGATACTCTGGTGGAAGTGCTTCAGCGCGCTTCCATTGTGGAAGACCACTGTATTCTTATGGGTATAGTGGTTAAGAAGGTTCAGTCTGCTAAAAGCGGATTGAACGAAGCCTTTACCAGCCTACTAACAGGCTTTGAGGTATGCAAAAAATATGCCTGTATATAGATAGTAGCCCCTGAGCCTCTGTTCGGCTTTTGCAAAGAAGGGCCAATAGATGATCTAGTAGTATCTGCAGGAGATAACATACGTGTCTATGTTGATAAATAGGCTTCGCTGTTCGCGGCAACCGCCCAGGCCGCCGAAGTGTCCGAACTTAAGCGGAAGTTCGAGCGAGCTGATGAAGAACTTATCCGCACCAACAAGCGGTTGGAGGAAATGCAAGTTATGTGGTACCTATATATATAGGACAACACTATTCTAATCCTGGGAATAGAATAGTTATTTGGATCACGTCAGGCCCTATATAGGCCCAACAGGGATCCGCCTGAACTCCCGAGAAACCCATCCGACCGGTCCAAAGCAAAAAAAAACCACCCACCCCACCCCACCCACTTCCCCCGACCCCCATCCCTAACCACCCCGCTTGCACCTGCCCTCTCCTCCACACTGCATCGCGCCGCCGCCGCCTCCCTCCCTGGCCCGGGCCACCGCTGGCCCCTGCCACTAACCGTGCCGCCGCCTACACCCACTCGCCACCCTCCTGCAACTAAACGGTGGGGAGGCTACCCTACCCACCCGCATCGGTGCTGGTCCCGGCCCTAGTGATGCGAGCCGCCGCCGACCCGCATCCCGCACCATCATCGCCCTCCCCTACTTCTACCAATGCGCTACCGCGCCCTCGGATCCATCCGCTGCCGTCATCGGATTCGGCCGCCCTGACGGCCTGCCTTCCCCATTGGGTCGTCGCCCTACAATCCCCATCGCGCCACCGCCTACTCCCACCGCCCCGCTACCTACTCCCACAACCCCGTTGCTCGGGTCACCCCACCAGCCCCTCTGCGCACCGCCGCGGATGACAGAAGCACCCATCGGCGAGGGTCACGCACCAGCCCTGGCCACAAGCCCCACTTGAGCCATCGTGTGTCGGTCTCCCCCCATCTTCCTCTACGCGTCATTCTTCTCCCCTGAATCTGACGGCAGCTTCCCCTTCTCTCCAGCACATTGCCTGCCATGGTCCTGAAAAATGGGCATGGCCTCCCCTCCCGACGACCTCTTCTGGCACCAGAAATGGTGACGAGCACGAACACCCCTTCTCCTGCTAAGTGCTCTCTCTCCCATAACACAGGAAGTTCAAGTAAATCTGTTGCGAAGGTTTAGGTACTTCAAAGATTATAGAAAAACTGTTTAACTGTATATGCCGGCTTGATGTTCTTCCTGTATGTGCATATACATGAGTTCTCACCTACCCATTCTGCTCTCGGTGGAGCTGATGCATTCTTCTCCCTAGCCGTGACGCCGAAATAGAACCGTTGGCATGGCTCACGTCCATTCTTTATTTGTGCGCATGTGCTTCTATGGTAGCACCACGAGGAACAACTCGCGCTGTTTTACAGCAGTGGATGACGCAATTTGAGGTGGACTAAAGTTCAAGTGCCATCCCTGGAGCATTACTTGGTGTGGTGCCTCTCACCGACCTTCCTCAGCGCCTCACATTGACCTTCCAGGTGCCTCTCATCGACCTTCTCCATCCCCATCCACGCAGTACAAAAAAAGTTTGGAAGTTCAACAAGTTTTGGCGAGGCAGCCTGCACAAGTCCCGCCTCTCCTCCATCATGTGCTTCAGCAGAACCAGGTTCAGCGCACAAAAAAAGCAACGATAGTGGTCTTCTCAGGAGCCCCGCCTAACAGGAACCTCTCTCTCAGCCACTGATGGACATCATATTGTAAAGTGATGCAAAGAACACATCATATTATAAATTGATGCAAAGAAGAAGTTCTGATTATGTGCTCTGTACATGCTTGTTGAAATGCCAAATGAGAACGATATTTTTTCTCTCGAGGTTATCTTGCTGATGTTTGGGAGTTAATATTTTTGCAAGTTGAAAACATCAGGTTATGAATCAATGGATGCGACTTCTTTTGATCACGCACTCTTATAGAAGAGCTTCCAAAAAATTTCCTCGCGTGTTGCTGATGTTTGAGAGTTAATATTTTTTGAAGTTGAAAACCTCATGTTATGAAGTTCAATTGATGAGACTTCTTTTCACCTTGCACTCTTAAAAAAGAGCTTCCAAGAAAAATTCCTCACGTGTTGATGCATTCGAGCTCATATCTTCAACCTCCACATGTATGTTCTATGTTCAAAAGTGTCCAATGAGAATTATGTTATGAGAAAATTCATGTATTATTATGTGGAAAAAGTCATGTATTAGAACCACGTAGTAAGTGAAATTCATTATTTTCTAGGAAAAACAAAAGTATGAAGTTCACAATAAGAAAAGAACAATTAGACTTTTATCAGACATCATATTATTCTCGTTAGTAAAGGAAAAAAATAAGAAGCTCACTAAAAAACCCAGAGTAGTTCAAAATTTATAAAAAATAAATGAATTTTCCCCATTTCTGAAAAGACCCCTAGAAGTTCATAATAAACCAGCGAAGCGGTTCAACGTTTACTAAAAACTCATATTTTTAACCACTTCTAGAGAATAAAACCAAGAAGTTAAAAATTTAAAAAGTGGCTTAGTTCAAAATTTATATAAAAACAAATTTTCCTCGTATATGAAAAAACATAGAAGTTCGAATTAAAAAAGCTGAGCAGTTCAAAAAGTTTGTAGACAAGGATTTGTCCCTGTTTTTTAGAAAGATCTAGAAGTTCCAATTTAAAAAAGTGAGTGGTTCTATGTTTATTACATAACTAGGAATTTTCCTATTACTAATGAATAATACCAAGAACTCCTAATTAGGAAATTAAGTTGTTTGATGTTTATAAAAATCTCAGATTTTCCACGATACTAAAAATTAAAACTAGAGAAGTTCAATTTTAAAAAATAGAGTAGTTCAATGCATATAAATAACTCAATTTTGTTTCTCGTTGCTGAAGAATAAAACCAAAGAAGTTCACTCTCAACAGGACCTGAAAGTTCATATTTAAATAATTGAGTGGTTCAATATTTATTACATAATTAGAACTTTCCCCCTTACTAATGAGTAACACCAAGAAGTCCTAATTAAAAAACGAAGCTATTTGATGTTTATAAAAAATTCTGATTTCCCCAATACAAATGATTACAACCAAGAAGTTCAATTTTTAAAAATGGAGCAGTTCAATGTGTATTAAAAAACTCAGATATTCACGTTCCTAGAAGAATAAAACCAAGAAGTTAAATTGGAAAAAGTGGACAGTTTGTTATTTATTTGAAAAGTCGGACTTTTCTAGTGACTAAAGAGTAAAACCAATAACTTATGTTTAAAATTTCGAAGAAGTTTGATATTTTTATAAAATCTCCAATTTTCACATTTCTAAAAATACATAATGAAGTTCAAATAAAAATGGTGCAGCGGTTAATGTCTATAAAAAACTTAGATATTTTATTGTAACCGAGAGAAGTTCAGATTAATAACTGCCAAAAGTTCACGTACTACACGGTGTGTATTCTGTATGAAAAAATGAAAAAGCAAAGACTAAACATTTTATTTCTAGAAGTTCAAGTGCTCGGCCCGAGAAAGTTCAAAAATTCTTGTGAGAGAGGTTGAACGAAAATACGTGACATAAGTTCAAGGTGAAAACATAGGGAAGTTTAACTACTACGGAGAATGTGTTTCAGGTGAGAAATAAAAGTATAGAAAAATAAAAGCTTAAAAGGTTTGTTGAAAGAAGTTCAAGTGCTTTGTTCGGAGAAGTTTAGATATTCTTGCGAGAGATGTTCACCTTGTATTTCCATGTTCGATTTTTTTGTATAAAAACGAATATAATTCTTTACTCAAAATATAAAAAGGTGAAGTTCATATTGAAATAATAGAGAAGTTCAGACTTTATTAAAACCTAGGATTTACCTGTTCAAAAAATAAAAAACACAACACCATTTTTTGTAGTTTTAAAAACAACTCGTAAACAAAAAAATGGTTGCTAGAAGTTCAAGTGATCGGTGAGGAAAAGTTCAAAAAATTCTTCTGAGATAGGTTCACCGTGTATTTAGATGTCCAAAATACATAAAAAAATATGTTTTTTGTGTTTTAAAATAATTCTCTTCAACCAGAGAGAAGTTCAAAGTGATAACGACCAGAAGTTCACGTACTACATGGTGTGTATTTCATATAAGAAAAAAAACAATAAAGTAAAACAGAGTGAAGTTCAAACAGACATGCCCCAGAAGTTCAACTACTTCACACAGTGCAAAAAACAGCACGTCAAAAACAGAGTGAGGTTCAAGCAGACATGCCCGAGAAGTTCAACTACTTCACGCGGTGCGTTTCCATTCGCAATGAAGGCAGAAATCATGATCTCGTCATTTCTCTAATTTACTTCAAAATGACTAGAATATACCAAAAAGTTCAAGTCCTCGGTCGGAGAAAGTTAAAAAAATATTGTGAGAGAGGTTTGTACAAAAATAATATAATTTGTGTAACACTCACAAAATGGATGAGAAAATTACAAAAGAAAATACGTCATAGAAGTTCAACTTGAAAACAGCAGGAAGTTTGACAACTATAGTGAATGAATTTGAGATGAAAAACTTTTAAAATCGTCGCGAGTATTAAAAAATGATAAACACGGGAAAGTTGCGTGTTTACATCAGCTTTCCACCGGTATATTACTTGTTCAATTCCGATGAGTGTTCCCGTGAGCGGATTGAGAGCCACGGGCAAAAAAAACACGTGAAAAACAGAGTGAAGTTCGAGTAGACATGTTGAGAAGTTCAGGTTCTTCATGCGGTGCATTTTCGAAAAATCTGTTTTGCGATAAAGGCAGAATGAATAATCTTGCCATTTTCGAAATCACTTGAAAATGGCTAGGAATCAAAGAAAACCATCAACATGAAAAAGTTTCGCATTTTCCGTAACTTTTCAGCGATATATTATTTGCCCAATTCCGATAAAGTTTGTAGAAATTACGGCGAAAATACATTTTTAGCCATTTTCAAAATTGATTTCAAACCATAAGGAATTGGGAGAAACAATATATACCAAAAAGTTTCGCATTTCCTCCAGCTTTCGAACGCCATATCATATGCTGCATTAGGACATACGGGTAAAAAATTAGCTTGAAAATACAAACTTGATGGTACTTGTATCATTTTCTAAATTAATTTTAAAAAGTTCAAAATTAGGAAAAAGTTTTAACATGAAAAAGTAGCGCATTTTCATAAGCTTTCCAACGTCGTATCATTTGCCTCTATTGGATTATCCGTTTAGAAATGGCATCGAAAATACGGACTCGGTTGTTCGTTTTGCAAAATTTTACGTTTTTCCAAATTACTCTTCAACCATAAGGAATTAGAGAAAATTTTCAACACGTGGAAGGAGCGGTTTTGCAGCAGTTTTCCAACACCATGTTATTTGCCTCATTCCAATAAGCCGTTTAGAAATGCAATCGAAAATACGATTCACGTTTTTTGTATCAAGAAAAAACGGTTTCTAAAACTGCTCTTAACCGCTTACATTTTGACAAAAAATTAATTTGGGTCATGATACTGGTGTCCATAGGTTTCCAACGGTGTATCGCAAGCCCCATTTAGGCAATGTTGGTGGAAGTTAAACCTAGCACTTGGAGAAGTTCATGTCGAACAACTCACGCAGTAAAATTGCAAAAAATGCAATTTCACCACGACGTGAGAGCAAAATCCGCCAACGAGCGAGATTCCTATTTAAAACCTGTATTTAGTTGCTAAAACAATTTTTAGATTACACTAACATCATATAGAACACAACTAACCAGAATAATTTGCGGGGGAAGCCACGGTTGCGAAGATAGCCCAAAGGGCATGTTCGTACAGTGGTCTGATCACAACCTGAACTGCCTGACTAACGTGCCTGAACTTCCCTCTGTAGGAACACGACCTTTGGGCTATCTTCGCAATCGTGGCTTCCCCTGTGAATTATTCTTGTTAGTCATGTTCTATATGATGTTAGTGCAATCTAGAAACGTTTTTAGCAACTAAATACCCGTTTTAAATAGGATTCTCGCTCGTTGGCGGATTTTGCTCTCGGGTCGTGATGAAATTGCATTTTTTGCAATTTTACTGCCTGAGTTGTTCGACCTGAACTTCTCCCAATGCTAGGTGGAACTTCCGCCAACATTGCCCAAATGGGGCTTGCGACATAACGTTGAAAAGCTATGGACACCAGTGTCATGACCCAAGTTAAATTTTTGGCAAAATGTAAGCGGTTTAAGAGCAGTTTTGAAAACCATTTTTTCCTTCATATAAAAAACGTGAATTGTATTTTCGATTGCATTTCTAACCTGTATATCGGAATGAGGCAAATAATATGGCGTTGGAATGCTGCTGCAAAAATGCTCCTTCCACATGTCGAAAGTTTTCTCTCATTCCCTATGGTTAAAGAGTAATTTTGAAAATCGTAAAATTTCGCAAACCAAACAGCCGAGTTCGTATTTTAGATGTCGTTTCTAAACAGCTAATCCAATTGAGGCAAATGATATGGTGTTGGAAAGCTGATGAAAATGCGCTACTTTTTCATGTAGAAAGTTCTTTCTAATTTTGAACGGTCCGAGTTCGTATTTTTTATCTATTTTTTTAACCGTATGTTAGAATGTAGCAAATGATATGGCGTTGGAAAGCTTGAGGAAATGCGAAACTTTTTGGTATATATTTTCTCCCCCAATTCCTTAAAGTTTTAAGTCAAATTTGAAAATGGCTAAAAACATATTTTCATCGTAATTTCTACAAACTTTGTCGAAATGGGGCAAATAATATACCGTTGAAAAGCTAAGGGAAATGCGAAAATCTTTCATGTTGATGTTTTTGTGATTCCTGGCCGTTTTTAAGTAATTTCGAAAATGGCGAGTTCATTCATTCTGCCTTTATCGCGAAACAGATTCTTCGAAAATGCACCACGTGAAGAACCTGAACTTCTCGGCATGTCTACTTGAACTTCACTTTGTTTTTCACGTGCTTTGTTTGCTCGTAGATCTCCATCCACTACTCGTAGCTCTCCATCCACTCACCGGAATTGAGGAAGTGATATACCGATGGAAAGCTGATATAAACATGCAACTTTCCCGTGTTGACCATTTTTTCATACTCGCGACGATTTTAAAAGTTTTTCATCTGAAATTCATTCAGCGTAGTAGTTGAACCTCCTGCTATTTTCACGTTGAACTTTTGTGACGTATTTTTGTTTGTAATTTTCCCATCCATTCATTAGTTTTTTCACTTTCTCCGACCAAGGACTCGAACTTACACAAATGATATATCCTGTCGTTTTGAAATAAATTAGAAAATGGCAATATCATGATTTCTGCGTTCATCGCGAATGAAAATGCACTGCGTGAAGTAGTTGAACTTCTCGAGCATGTTAGTTTGAACTTCACTCTGTTTTTAATGTGTTGTTTTTTGCCCGTAACTCCCGAACCACTTATCGGAATTGAGCAAATGATATACCGATGGAAAGCTGTTGAAAATACGCAACTTTCCCGTGTTGTTCAATTTTCATGCTCGCGACAGTTCAAAAGAATTTTTTGAATGCGTAAAAATGTGAGGCAGGCCATTTATTAGAATGTAGCATATAATATATTGTTGGAAAGCTTATGAATTGGAGCAACTTTTTCATCTACACAATCGTTAGAAATTCGTTGCCTTTTGAGAGCAATATTAAAAATGGCAAAAACAACATAGTTTTTTGCTTGTTTTTAACACTACTAGGAAAAGGCCTACTAATGGCGCACCTAATTTGGCCATTAATGGCGCATTAGTGGTGCGCCATTAGTAGCACGCCATTAGTATATTTTACTAACGCACCACAGGTGCGCCATTAGTATCTGGTATACTAATGGCGCACCCCAGATGCGCCATTAGTTTATACAACAGTGCATCATTAGTATGCCTCCCAGGGGGGCATGTATACCCAGGTGCTTTGGCATACTAATGGCGCACGACAGCATGGTGCGCCATTAGTAACTTCGGCATACTAATGGCGCACTCTTTAATGATGCGCCATTAGTATCCTTTGGCATACTAATGGCGCACTATGATGTGATGCGCCATTAGTATGAATATTAGTTTTTTTTATTTTTTTATTTTCTGTTTTTGCACAGGTTACAAAATGTATAATGTATAATTGGACAAAATATAGACAGCACACATCAACAACAGATTCTTCGAATACAATAGAAGATTAGTCTCTGAATACAATTCATCATTTTAGTCTCCGAATACAAGTCATCATATTAGTCTCCGAATTGAAAAGACCGAACAAGGATAGAACATTATATTAAAAGTCTCGAGATTGCGAGTTTGTCTTCACATTACAAGTCGATATCGATCATCTAAACTACCATCACATAGAAGAGAGCTGCGGTCATCACGATGAGCATCATCACGATGAAACTCGTCTTCATCCGGTTCCTCCAACGCTCCCTCCCCTCTCCCGCTAGATAGCGGGCGTATCTAGATTTGGCCTCGGCCCTAGTGGCGTACCCTTTGTAACTGTTACCGCTGAATCGGTGAACCTGTCTTCGACACTCCTCCCAGTCGTCGTAGACTCCGGGAACCTTACCCTTGTACACGACATACCACGGCATTGCTATGCAGTAGCCAAACGAAACATTAGTAGCAATTCACAGACAATACATAAGCAATATATAAGTATGCAACAGAACGATCGGAAGAGAAAAGTAAGACATTAATAGCATCGATTACATCTTAAGTTGAACGACTCTTGAAACCAAAGAGACATACTACAAGTTCATTAAAGTTTAATTACAACATGAGACTCAAGGGACCGGAGTGTGGATGAAGCCGCCTTCTATCGTGGGAGTCATGAAAGAACGGGCGTTGTCAGCCTGCATTTGTAGGATTGTGTCGATGTCACTGTTGGACGGTTGATTTGTGAGGTAGAACTGCCCCGAGGTACGAAGGACATCTTGATGGATGATTTCCGCAAACTCCGACTAGATGCGAAAGAATTCTTGTCTGATGTCCGCGTCCTGGATTGCCGACACGCTCGCGGCCCAATCTTTGAGTCTACTCGGTAGCAGAAGGTGATGATGGTCCCATACGATTGCCCGCATGTGATGGATGGCGTAGTAGGCACCCTTCTGACCGCCAGGCGGCTGCTTGACGCAGCAGAACATCGTATTGTGGGAGTACACGTGCTTGCCGTACTTACGAATAGGCCTGGTGAAGGTGCCTCCAGATTTGACGTAGTCGGGGAGAACATCATCAAGAACCTTCTTGACATTTGTGTAGTCTACGCTCGACTGACGGTCCGGGTCGAAATACGTGGCCATGGAATATTTGGGTCTTAGGAGGATGAGCGTGCAATGTGTGTCATTGCAGAAAACACGGAATGTTAAAAGAAAAACGATCGAAATCTAAGAATTCATATGTTACGAGGCGGTTGAGGGGAGGACTTACTCCTTATCTTGGTTTGCCAGAATGACACCTTCGAGGTAAGAACTCGCGACTTGCCGGTCCCCAGCGCTGCCCAAGATCTTGGCACACATGTAGAAGGGGTCGACTATCACGATGTCCGGGGTCTTGTCGCGAATGATCCGCATCTCCATACTCAGCGAAAATAGCCGAACGAAGGTGTAGTGCAGCGGATGAAGGTTCAACATAGCATGGATGTCATCAAACCGCAGGACGATCGTACCCCCGATGGAGTTATCCACAAAGCCCTTGCCCTCTGGCACCTTGGCCGCAAAAACCAGGTATGCCACATCCTTCTCTCTGAGACGCCGCTTCTCCAAAGAAAGAACACTGTCATGCAGACTCCACATAGCACCGGTTGCAGCATCGAGCATATTTCTCGGTAGCATCGGCCTACCCGCCACATGCACCCTCCTCGAGATATCCTCAGGTGAAGGTGGCCCGTCCTGAGCACGGATCGTAGTCGGTGTCGGCTGGCCCGCACCCTTGTTAGTCTTTCTTTTGCGTGCCTTCTTCTTCTCCTGTAATGGGACCGAGTTCTGCTCACAGACCGCCTTCTTGAGTGTGTTGGGGCTGATCATATTTCGCACCTCGCCTATCTGAGGCTCGGTGAAGTCGGCAGCTGGAGGCGTCTCCTGAGAGCTGAACTGCAGACGACGCCTATTGCAACTAGGCTTCTCCGCGGTACCAGCTAGATCGCGCACGTCTTTTGTTGGGTTGGGTTCTTGCGAAGGAGGCCCCATGAAGTCGCCACCGTACCCATGATCAGCAAAGTACTGATCGACGTTGGCAAATGTATTGTCGTCGTCGTTGTTTTGATCCTGTGCCATATGCATGTTTGGATCCAGTGGCATAGGGATGTCCGGCACCGTTGCGGCGGTCTTGCCATGGGGCCGACTTGGCGGCGGCACGACTGGCGGTGTTGTCTTTGGGGAGGTGTCCCCCGACCCCAAACGAATCTGGCTCTTCGGCCAAAGCAGGGGCCAGCTCAGGCAAGCGCTGAGGGTCATCACGTCATCATTGTCGGCCCCGATGGGTCGAATCGGAGGTAACAACTCGTCGCAGCCTGGCAGCACCTGAACCAGTTGAACCCTAAACAAGTTGGGTGGCATCTGGGTACCGTGGAACAAGGGGTTGCCCGGTTGAACGATTTTTCCCTTAGCGACATCGACCAACTCGTTGTTCACGAAGTGCAGGAGAGTGCATGAACATCGGCGGCGCCCTGCGAAAACATGTAGGGCGTCAGGGATGCCCAGTCAAAGGCAAGGAGATGAAGTCCTCGGCCGAGAGAGGCTTAATTAGTTACTGTGATGATGGCGTCGAGCTCGGCTAATGTCGAGGCACCGCCAACGGCGGGCGTGCAGTTGACGGAGGGGCCGCTTGCTGCAGAGGTGCCGACCGGCGTACACCCGGGTGCATTAAGCTCCCATGCCGCCTCCGCTGGAGACACCAATGCCGCCTCCGCCGGAGACACCAATGGCCCCGCCATTGCATTCTGTGAGTTGCTGGCCGTGAAGCTAGGAATCGGGGGCGGCCCCTGTTGGCCGCCCGCAATCCACGCACTAATCCCCTGGATCAAGGTAGGCACAATGGCGGTGATCATCGCTCCGAGTTGTTGTTGCCGTGCTCATCTTCGTGAGGGCAGCATTGTTCACTTTATTCCCTTTGAGGCTTGTGTTTTCAAATTCAGCGGGGAACTTGTATCGTTCGTGCAGCTTCGTGAAGAGGAGGTTGCGCAAACTCCCTCGGTCAGGATGCCTGAGGTTCTCGGTGTTGATCAAGACGGTGCTCCGTAGAATGCACGCGAGCTGAAGCCAGTACCCCTTGACTATTCGTTCGGGCGCCATTGGATTCCCTTTGGAGTCCACTTCAGTAACTTCCTCCTTGAGGGTGCGGAGCACGGTCGGGCGCCGGTCCTTCCGTTGCCTCTTCGGTTGGCTGCCATCTGTGCGTGCGCCGCCATCATCAGTGGTGGCATCCTCGGCAGCACCATCAGTGGTGGCATCAGTGGGGTCATCCTCGGCGGTACCATCAGTGGTCTCAGGATCGGTGGGGAAGGCGGCGTCCTCATACAAGTGAGGTTGTTCCTCCATCTCCTGGGACAGCTCCCAGAATTTCTTGCCGCCCGAACCCCCGGCATCATCGTTGTTCGCCATGTTTCTCTATAAATAGGAACAAAGTTTGGTCAAAAAGTTGGTTATTATCAAGGAACAAGATCTCTAAGTTGACCAAATAACCTAATTCTCGAGGAATGTCGCCAAAAAGTTGGTTATTGTCAAGGAACAATTGAGAGATGTTTGTGATATTGCCTAGGTGTTTTGGGATAGAACCTGTTAGTGTGTTGTTGCTAAGGTCCAAGTCCACATTCTCTGGGTAACCTAGTTCTTGAGGGGTGTGTCTAGAAAGTTGGTTGCTGCAAAGATACAAGGTTGTGAGTTTGGTCAAATTGCCTATGATGTTTGTGATATTGCCTTGGATCTTGAAGGCACTGTTGCATGATGCAGTGGTACAGCCAGCATGGGACCTCATCTTTGCAGGCTAATTTTCTAGATTGTAACACTTGGATTTGTGCACAAGCTAAGCTAGCTAAGACAGTAGCTTCCTTGCAACCCACAAAAGACAAAGGAAAAGGGGTGAAAAGGGGGAGATGGTTAGCTTTGATGAGCAGGCAACATCTTCCTAACCCCCTTCTTCTTGTCTCCTCTCACTATCTCTCTCACACACATGGCAAGCAAGGGTGTCTGAGTGTGTGAAAAAAATACTAAACTAATCCAACCACTAAAGAAAATTAATTTTTATTTCGGTTGAGAATCGGGCACCTTCTAGGTTAAGAAAATTGGGCATGACCTTTGCTAATTTTCTTGACCTTGGAGTGCCCCATTTCTCAACTGAAACGGAAATTAATCAACGTTTCAGGAGAAAGGGGTCATTTTAGAAGATCACAAGTAGCAGCAGCATCACTTGACAAAATCACAACTAGCAGCAGCAACTCGCAGATAGCAGTAGCATCACTTGACAAGTAGTACAGCAGCAGCAGCATGCATGCACTGGTCCATGGCACAAAGTCCATGACCCAGAACAGAGCACTTTACTAAAAATGAAGAAGAAAAAAGGCATGCATGCACTAGTTGTAGCAAATCATCACTTCTGAATCAAAACAACAATTAGGACAGGGAAATTATGACACACTTCTGAAGAAAAAATGATTTCTGTAATCTGGTTGGTACTCTTACAGTTGCATAAATTGAAAAAAATTTGATCTGTGTGATCTGGGTTACAGTATCAGCAACCTTGCATTTCATTTTATACAAAGGAGCTCACAAAGGCCATGTCATGCTTCGCAATATTTGTTTACTGAAACTAAATGAACATTTTACTGGTAGTGTACTGATAGTGTAATCTAGCTATTGTACTGATATTTCTGTTTCTTTGAACATTTTACTGTCAATAAAAATGATGTACTGCTGCTTTCAGTTAATTCAAATTAGCTAAAACCTTTTACTGTCAAATAGTGCTAATGTTTACTCTATGAAATAAACTACTCCTCCTCTCTTCTCTTCTTCAGTTAATTAGGAATAGTTTTAGAGGTAACTAACTGAAACTATTTATCATGTTGACAACAGTAGCATGTGGACCTATCATGGTGATTTCATATCAAAATAGAGGAGTACTCCTGTTCATTTGGAGAACTCATACAATAATTGTTATGCATCAAACTTGGGATCAACCGTAGCATGTGGCCTTATCATTCTGGTTTTTGGATGATTTAGTTAATCAATTTGACATCAATTGACCTGGTTTTTCGATCAATTACAGTTGCTGCTGCTGTGAATCAACTATACAAAGGCCCAAAATTACACTAATAATTATAGTGTAAAAACCATGGAAATACATAGTAATTCCACTAAAAATGCCACTAGCAAATACAAAGCAAAAATCCACTAGAAGTACACTTTAAACCCACTAACATTTACAGTGTAAATTCCACTAACAATTACAGAATGACAAAACAATATATTTATACTACAACATATATAAAGAAATCTCCGAGTATGGAGATCTTGTAATCAGAAGTAAACACAAGCAAGCTTCAATCCAGATAAAGGCAGTGGAGGCAAAGGCGCACTAAATCAAAATAGACACCTTAATTGTTTGTGTCCTACATATGTACACCGAAACAAGAATATTACTTTATACTGCAGCCATCACTGCAGCCTGAGCCTCACCCGTTAACTGTTGATTCCTCAAAAAACCAACCTCTTATCTATACTTACTAGTACTTTATACTGTCAAGCAAAAGGAGCTTTAGCATCCCTCTCCCTGTTTAATCTCATAGCACAATGATAAAGTTATCTTGTCCTGGCCATGGGGAAGCACCAAAACCCAATGGAGCCATTTTTTTTGTTTTATGAGTTATATAAAAAATTAAATAGTTCCGTGGTTTAGGCATAATTGCCCTCATGTAGGATGGATGGGTGGCTAGGCAGGCTTGTTTAGTTTCGTCACTCAGTGTAGCTAGTTGTCTATACTATCGACCAATAACCAGTTGACTTGATGATCATCATGTTCATTTCAGGCATGCAAGTACTTGTCCGCTCTTAAGAAATCATGTTCAGAAAAATCTGAAAGTTTTAGGCATCCAAGGTTGGTGCAAATTTGCATGATCATATGGACATCGGAGGAGTTCGTGCCAAAAACAAAATCTGGGTGTCTGAGAAACTTTGAGAAAGAATATATGCAAATAAAATACTTGTCCGTACTTAAGAGCTCATGTTAAAAAAACTATCTGAAATTTTTAGGCATCCAAGGTTCATGCAAATTATCATGCTCATATGGAGATGGGATGGGAGGAGGGAAGGGGATAGGGGTCGGGGCGGTAGCTTACCTTGGAGGAGCGGGCCGGGGTGGAGGAGGCGGTCGGAGAGGATAAGGATGCCGGGGAGTGGGGCGCGGGGAGGATGTCGGGGACGAGGTCCGGGTGGTGGTGGTGCTCCGGCGACGGTGGTGTGGACGGGGCGGCGTCCGGGCGGCGGGGTCGCATCGAGGCGGCGGGGCAGCGGCGTCGGGGCGGCGTC